>NC_050460.1:65300486-65372167 GCF_903995425.1 Onychomys torridus | reverse complement strand
TGCTGGAAAATTCTCCAAGAGCAGAAGTATTTCTGGAGTCTTCTACACGGTTGTCCCTGCACAGAGCTGTGCAACTGGGGCGTGCTTCCAATGACCTTTCCACCCCAGTCATTTTTGACTCTCACAGCCAAGGTCTGAGGTGAGGACAAGAACACCATCCAGCTGTGGGCCCAGAGCCACAGGAGCGGAAGGGCTTCCAGGCATACAGAAATCCCAGAAGCCTCTGGTGTAGTTGTCCTCTGTGACCTCCCAGCCTCAGGTCTCCTACAGGGAATGAGAGACTGCCCTCAGACAGCAGTGACCTCTCCATCCCAGGCATCCTTTCTCCCATGGTTCTTCCTACTCACGTGAAATACTACAGTCCAGAGCCCACCCTCTGTGTCCACTTCCTGTCCACTGTGCCCGCTGAGGCAGGGGTCACCTGCGACTGAGCCCACAGACCCCCTTCCTTACCCAACCCATCTAGATGCAATGAGAAGACCCAGGTCCTGATACCCACCACCTTCCAGAGGAAAGCTGCTCTCTCTCTCTCTCTCTCTCTCTCTCTCTCTCTCTCTCTCTCTCTCTCCTGTGCTCACCTCCTCTGCACTAACCTCCTCTGTGCTCACCTCCATGCTCACCTCCTATGTGCTCACCTCCTCTGTGCTCACCTCCTCTGGGCTAACCTCCTCTGTGCTCACCTTCATGATTACCTCCTCTGTAATCACCTACTCTGTGATCACCTCCTCTGTGATCACCTCCTCTGCTCTCCTGCAGGTCATGACCACTGGACAGGGAAGTTCTCAGTTCCTTCTCATCCTCTGCCAACTCCTGGGTCTGCTTCCAGGGCCTCAGCTGCCAGCTCTGTTCTTGCTACATTCCACTGGACGCTGCCCTGCCTTCCTCAGTGTCAGAGGCAGGACAACTTGCCCATCCTAAAGGCCCATGGTGAAAAACTGCACAGTTGCATCTTGGGACCTCACTGTGAGCTTGTAAAGAAGATGGTGGGATCTGGGGAAGAGGAAAGCATGAAGGACACTTCCTGACTCAGCTTTCTATTGCTCTGAAGAGACCCCATGACTGGGGCAGCTCCTATAAAGGAAAACATTTCATAGGAGCTGGCTTACATTCAGAGGTTTAATTCATTATCATCAGAGCAGGAAGCATGGTGGCTTGCAGGCAGACATGGTATTGAAGAAGGAGCTGAGAGTTTTACATCCTGGATCCTCAGGCAGCAGGAAGAGAATGATACACTGGGCCTGGCTTGAGCATCTGAGACCTCAAAGACCTCCTTGAGTGTCACACTTCCTCCAGTAAGGTCATACCTACTCCATCAAGGACATGCCTCCTATAGGACCACTCCCTATGGACCATTGGGGGCCATGTTTATTTCAAACCACCACACTTCCCCCCAGCAAATGACCACACAGGAGCTCTGTACAAAGTCCTATTGTTCTCAACTTCCAGTGGATGCAGAATACACAAGATGAAGGACATGAAGGAAGAATTCCAACACAGGAAAGTAGAAGGAAGGAGGAGGAGAGGGGACTGAGAAACAGAGGATCAGTGTGGAGAATGGCTGGTGACAGGTGACAGGGCGGGCATCAGGCTCCCTAAGGGTTCAGATGGTGAGTGGGTAGGGGGAGAATCTGCCTTGAGGGGGATGGGAGGAGAATAAGGCCAAAGCAGATGGCAGGGGACACAGCAAGGTCCAGGTGGGAGGACCCCACGGCCCAAAGGTGATGGGAGCACCTGTAGGGCAGGAGTTAGGGAGCACAGAGCTGCTGTTGTGCACTGTCATCCTGGACTGTGGGAGGCAGATCTGGGGAAAAGACACAGAGGAGACATGAGGTGCTGAGGCTGCACCACACATGTGAAGAGTAAGGCTGAACCCCAAGAAATAGTAACTCTGTGGGGTGGACAGGAAGTGCGTCCACTGCGACATATTGAACCCCAGGTGTGGACGATGCTCCTGCTTATTACCCTGGGGACAGGCAGGTGGCAATGTTCCCCAATGGGCAGTGTGTCTTTTCAACACTCAGTGCTGGGAGAACTGGACATCCACATGCAGACACACGACGTTGGTCCCCCTCCCTGAGGCCATCTGCAAAAAAGCATTGGTGCTGGATGAAGCTCAGTGACAGGAATGTCTTCTAAGTCGTAGGCAGAGCCCTGGGGTTCTAGCCATGGCACAGATGGGAGCCCTGAACACGAGTCCTGAACCTAACCTGAAAGCCCACACTAAATTCTTAGAATAATGTGGTGATGATGATAAACTTCATGCATGAATTGATGACTTTCTCACAGATGTGACTCCAAACACTCACAAAAGGAAAACTCTGGGCTAAAACCTGAAACACTGTGAAGCAAAGGACAGCCATGGAAACGGCCTCCTGAGAATGGAAGAAAATGCCTGAAGATCTCACGTCTGCTCAGGGATGAACACAGACGACATAGAGAAAGATGAAGAGACAGCAGAGGCAGGCCATGTTAGGAAAGCACCTGTCATCCCAGCGCTCAGGAGGCTGAGGCAGGAGGATCACAGCCCGGCCAGCCTGACTTCATAACAAGAGTCTGCATGAGGAAAGCCTCCCCTTCCTAGGCTGGAGTCGTGGGTCGGCATTACCGTGCTGACCTAGTGTGTGCTGGGCTCTGGACTTGATCCCTCATGCAGAATAAACAAATACAAGAGAATACTGAAACCCAGAAGCAACAAAACGTCCAGCCCTTGTCTTAAGGAGACAGACAAAAGGCCAGTGAGCAAGAGAGACCCCGTATCAGCCAGTTACAGACATGCCTGCAAGTGCAGTGAGATCCCACTTCACAACCATGAGTGCCTGGAAAAACCAAACAGGCAGCCAGGCACCGTGACCGACACCCATAATCCCAGCACTGGAAGGTGAGGCAGGAGGATTGCCAAGTGTTCAAGGCTAACTTGGACAACAGATGAGACCATGTCTCAAAAACAAAGGGTGCTGCGAAAAATGCCTTTTATCCCAGCTCTCCAGAGGCAGATTTATCTGAGTTCCAGGCCAGCCTGTTCTACATAGTAAGAACCTATCTCAAAAAAGTACACTTAAAGATATAAATAAGAAAACTCTGAGGCCTGGAGAGATTGCTCAGTGGTTAGCTGCTCTTGTGGAGGCCTGAGATTGGTTCCCAGCACCCACAGCAGGACGTGCCCAACATACAATGAGGAAGTCACTGTGGAGAACAAGGAGATTGCTCCTCCACCCATCCCATCCAAAACTAGTTACCAACTGCCCAGCAATTCTGTTTCTGAGCAAGAATTCTCAAATATGGAAAGTTGAGACGGAAGGGGACTGTTTTCACAGAGAGTGGGAGGTCAGCTTTGCGGGGTGGACAGTCTAGGCCCACAGGTGGGGCCTGGGTGCTCTGCACAGAGAAAAAGAATAAGGAAGGGTAAACAGATGTGTTCACACCCAGGTCCACAGCAACAGTGTCCCCAGCATCCAGAGGTGGAGACGACCCAGTTACCCACACCCTGAGGGAAGGGGTAAGACAGTGACAGGGTCGGCATGACAGACAGGGAAGATCCACCAACCGCTGCACCGTGGATGGATCTGAGGACACTGTGCCGAGTGACACCAGCCTGCCACACAGGGACACACTGTGTGGTTCCAGTACGTGAGGCTCCTGAGGCAGTCAGACAGAGAGACAGAGGGCAGAAGGACGGATAGAGCGGCAGTTGGCAGTGAGGACAGGACATGGCCAATTTATAGTAAGTTGTTCAATAAGACAATTACCCATAATCACTCAGAAATGTACACATGTTTCAAAAGGTCACAGTGCCCTCCAACTATGTGGGACTGTTTGTTAACTGATACCTTTTCAAAGGCATTTGAAAACTGACTCACAAGCTGGAGGATTGTTCAGTGTGTACAGACACAATCCACCAAGTCTGAGGACTGAGTTCAATCTACAGGAGTCACACAAGGAAGGAGAAAACTGACTCTGTTCTTTCTCCTCTGACATCAGTCCTGGAGCATTCTCTCACTCATTATTAAACAAGTAAGTGGAATTTTAAAATTTCAATTAAAAATGGTCAATTTATTCATTTGATGTGCTTGAGTAATTAACATGCATGTATCTCTGCCTGGTGCACACAAAAGTCAGAAGAGGGCATCAGGTCCCCTGGAACAGAGGACGGGAAGGATTGTGAGCTGCCCTCTGGGTCCTGGGATGTGATCCCAGGTCCTCTGCATGAGCAGCAGGTGCTCTTAACACCTGAGCCATCCACCCAGCCCAATAAATAGATACCATTATAAAATTAAAAATAAAATAAAACCACACTGAAGCTCACTGGCAGGGAGGAAGGGGTGCTGGGAAGCTACAGTGCAGTGAGGGCTTCTGGGCTAGCCCCTCCTAAGTGATGGTCCACCATGGGAGGGGAGGCAGAGTATCAGAATCCCTAGTAATGGCGAAAGGAACGGACATCCTGAAGGACAGAAGCCAGGGAGCTGGGAGCCCATGCAGCATCATTGGAACAGCATCATTCACAAGTGTGCAGGAGCTCTGGAGGGGAGAGGATCCTGGGAAACAGGGTCTGGTGCAGAGGGAGGGGACACAGCTCAGACTCCAACCCCTCAGCTCAGGTATCTCCACCAATCCCAGTCCTCCTCCTCCTAGCCAGAGGAGAGGCTGCTGGGCCTGGGGTCTCCCTCCCAGATGGAAAACAGGGTGAAAGGAAGCTGAGAACCCCATGCCTTGAGACCTCTGGTGTGCTGAGAACGGGCTGCTGACCTCCTCCAGAAGAACAAGGCTTCACAGGCTTGAGAACGGTCCCCACTTTCACCTCTGGTGATATTTTTGTATGCTCAACAAACATAGCTTGTCTCCCAACCAGAGGGCAGAGCCAGCCACAGGGCTAGGCCCTATGGTGGCACACACCTTCAATCCTAGCACTCAGCAGGCAGAGGCAGATGGATCTCTGTGAGTTTCAGGCCATCCTGGACTACAAACAGATTAATCTAATCTAAAAGAGAAACAGAGCCAGACAGTGGCAGCACACACCTTCAATCCCACCACTTGGGATCTCATGCCTTTACTCCCAGGACTTGGGAAGCACACACATCATTAACCCCAGCACCAGGAAGGTTGAGACAGGAAGTGATATGGCTGGATGAAGCGGGAATAGAAGGCAGGGAGACAGGAGTTTGGCCCTTTCAGCTGAGGACTAGGCCCATTCAGTGTGAAGATTTCTGGAGACAGGATCATCTCCTTTCAGCCTGAGGATCCTAGAGGTGAGAAGTCTCTCTAGTGGCTGATAATCTGCTTCTCTGATCTTTCAGCTATCACCCTGATATCTGACTCTGGGTTTTTATTATTAAGACCAATGAGGATTTGTGCTACACCTCTCTGCCCACTACACACAGCACTCTGACTCCATCATCTTCCCCAGACAGAAACCCACTGACATCAGAATCTCTCTGACTTCTGTTCTTTGACACTGCTCAGAAAGACCACAAGAATCGGACTCATTAGCTGTAGGAACAGACAGGGCGGTGCCCTACAAAAGCAGCAGGACTGCAGGACAGTCCCAGGGCTGTACCTGACACCTTTCTCAAGCTGGGATCCCCAAACTAAAATTTCAAATTTCTGCTGAAGGAGCTTTTTTTGTTTTGTTTTGTTTTGGTTTTGTTTTCTTTTTTTTTGTTTTTTGGGTTTTTTTGCTCCCCCCCCCCATTTCCCATCCTGGACAGCCCTCCAGCTCCAGTGGAGCCCCACCTTTCATAGCCCAGATTTCTGTAGACCTCCCTCTTAGAGAGTGAGGGGATCCATAGCTACTTAGGAAGGAGGAACAGGGAGAAACTGAGAGTAAGGAGTTCCCTAGACTTTGGAAAGTAGAAAGATCCCTGATGAGGGATAAAATAAGAAAGAAACCAGACCAAACCATAGGCAGCAAAGGACCTTCCAGAGCTCCCACAGCTCAAGTTAGCCCTACCATCCTGTGGGACACTATCCTGTGATCCTTCTCAGCAGAAAGGAACGAGGCCAGCAGGGGGCAGCAGTGGCTCTGGCCTGATCAGTGTCCCTGAAGGAATCCTCTCCCAGCTTCCCCTAGGATAAAGATGTCACATCAGAACAGGGCCTGATTTAGAAGGACCAAGGAATATCCAAGACCATCTGACAGGAGAGAAAGGAAAGCTGTGGAGAGACAGATGAGCTTCTGACTTGTACACAGTTGGTTCCTCCTGCCCTGGGTAAGACCCTTTTAGTTAAAACACAAAGCAGTGACCAAACACCACTCATGGCTGGCCATGGTGGTGTAGGCCTTAACCCAGGACTCAGGAGGAAGAGGCAAGTGGACCTCTGTGAGTTCAAGTCCAACAAGGTCTACATGGAAATTCCTGGCCAGTCAGAGATAAAAGTGGGACCCTGTCTCAAACAAAGCAAAATAATAGTCCTGACCCCAGGGAATGAGACACTTAAAATAAATCCTGCAATGAAGGGCAGGACCACAAACTACCAAAATCCTGAGGGCCCCAGCAGGGTCAGCACCTCCCCCCAGACCTCACCCATAATGTTGCAATGCAAACTCAGGGTCACCTGGCCTGGTCCCCAACCTCAGAGAGACTATTTACAGTTGGTCAGGCTACAGCGTGGGCCTGGGCTAAGAGTAGAAAGAGCCCAGCCCCAGGACAGCCCATGCCAAGCTCTGCCCTTCGGGTGTCTGCCCTCCTTGGTGGACCTACCAGGTGAGCCAGCTCAAGGGACCCAGCTACTCTCACCCCAAAATGGGCTTGTCCCTGTAGGGTGAAAACACCCTGTTCCTCCCTGACTAGACCTGAAAGCCAAGCCAAGGAAAAAAACCACAACCCTGACTTGACCCCAAGAACAGGCCTTGAAATCCCAAAAATCTGTGAGCTTACCCCAGAGTCAGGCTACAAAATCCCACCATTCCCAATCCACCCTGGAAAGCTCTGCCCCCCCTTCCCCCCCACACACACCCACAATCCTATATAAGCTCTGTTCCCTGTTCCCTTTGCTGCTGTTTCTCTCCCTAGAGACAGCCACCCTCCTGGATTCTTCCTTCCAATAATCTCCTGAGTGAGGTTTGTGTGCAGTGTGACATTTTTACCAGTGTGAAGCCCAGGTCTGACACTCTCACTGGACCAGAACAAAACACTTTCACTGGAGAAACTTTCCCCTAGTGGAGAAAGCTGTGACACTTCTCCACAGTGGAGCACAGCTGTGACAATTCTCCACAGTGGAGCACAGCTGTAATTTCTCCACAGTGGAGCACAGCTGGAACACTTCTCCACAGTGGAGCACAGCTGTAATTTCTCCACAGTGGAGCACAGCTGTAACTTCTCCACAGTGGAGCACAGCTGGAACACTTCTCCACAGTGGAGCACAGCTGTAACATCTCCACAGTGGAGCACAGCTGTAACTTCTCCACAGTGGAGCACAGCTGTAACTTCTCCACAGTGGAGCACAGCAGTAACTTCTCCACAGTGGAGCACAGCTGTAACTTCTCCACAGTGGCGCACAGCTGGAACACTTCTCCACAGTGGAGCACAGCTGTAACTTCTCCACAGTGGAGCACAGCTGTAACACTTCTCCACAGTGGAGCACAGCTGTAACTTCTCCACAGTGGATCACAGCTGTAACTTCTTCACAGTGGAGCACAGCTGTAACTTCTCCACAGTGGAGCACAGCTGTAACTTCTCCACGGTGGAGCACAGCTGTAACTTCTCTACGGTGGAGCACAGCTGTAACTTCTCCACAGTGGAGCACAGCTGTAACACTTCTCCACAGTGGAGCACAGCTGTAACTTCTCCACAGTGGAGCACAGCTGTAACTTCTCCACAGTGCAGCACAGCTGTAACATCTCCACAGTGGAGCACAGCTGTAACACTTCTCCACAGTGGAGCACAGCTGTAACTTCTCCACAGTGGAGCACAGCTGTAATTTCTCCACAGTGCAGCACAGCTGGAACACCTCACCAGACCTGAGCAGAGCGCTAACAACTTCTTCAGAGTGAGCACAGCTGTAACAACTGCTCTGGGGAAACCCTCCCCTGAGGGAGCAGAGCTGTCATCTTGTCCTAGAGAAACCTTTCCCTGGAGCAGGGCTGTGAGCTGCTATGCTTACAGTGACTCTGTGGTATTCCTTGGCTCCTGACGGCCAGGATCCCTTTCCATCTGAGCTCAATGTTAACAGTCCCTGGGGGGAAGGTGCATGTGCCTTTGTTCTTTGGCACAGATAAGACAGAGAAAGAAAAGCCTGTGTACCCTAAATGTACCCACACACTTTAGGGTACAGATGGGGTTCCCCAGGATGTAGGGTTGAGACGACTCAGCTGTCACTGCTCTAGAATCGGTGGGACCTGAGAGAATGGAACCTATAAATGAGGCACGAAAACACACTCCAAGAACAATTCCATGTTTTGAAGAAACTTAGGTCTCAAGGGTCTTGTTTCTTGGAATTTTCTCATAAGGTCTCAGAATTCTCCCCACAGGACTCCATTCCTAGGCCTTGTAGAGACTCTCAGCCTCCAGGCTTCCTAAGCAACCCCAGCTTCCCTCCTCTGACTGTAAATTCCTTTTCTTCCCTCCACTGACCTTTCCACGCTGACTGAGCAGGCTGTGGATGCAGGAAGGAAACAGAAACTGAGTCCCTGCAGAGGTGACCAGGAAAGGACAAAACCAAGGGTGAGATGATGGGGGAGCTTCCAGAGTCTGCTCCACCTGAGTGACTGCCAGGGTGAGGTCTCGTGACTGCCACAACTGAGGACAAACCGGGTTACTCTGAAAAGGGTTGCAGGCTGTGTGGTAGTTTGAACACAATGGACCCCATGAGCCCACAGGAAGTGATGACACAGGAGGTGTGGCTTTCATGGAGCACAGGTGGCCTTGGAGGAAGTGTATCACTTTTGGAGTGGGCTTTGAAGTCTCCTTTGCTCAAGCTATGCTCAGTGTGGCAGACAGTTCACTTTACCTTGCCTGAGGATCAAGATGTTCAACTCTCAGCTCCTTCTCCAGCACCATGTCTGCCTGCATGCTGCCATGTCCTGCCATGATGACAATGGAGGAACCCTCTGAAACGGTAAGCCACCCCAATGAAATGTTTTCCTCTGTAAGAGTTGCTGTGGTCACGGTGTCTTTTCACAGCAATAGAAACCCTGAGACAATCTGAAATATTTGTGTCTCTAGGCCTCAGCTTGATCCATTTACTCCTTGGTTCTGGATCTCCCAGGACCTCGCCCACCCCCTGCTGTGAGGCTGTCAAGTTTTCAGACATGAAAACCTGTGTATTAGTCATGAAATGTAGCCTTTCCTTGACATTTCAGCTGTCAGAAATTGGATTGCATCACAATCCTGTCAACCAGGTGACAGTCACGTCACTGTCCCATCGTCTACCTGTGACTTTGCAGCTTGTCAGAGTCTCATTCCCTCAGCTGATGTGTCAGTTGTTGGTGTCCAGTGCAGGAGGGTTAAATGGCGTCTAAAAATCTCTTCAAGGGGCTGGAAAGATGGCCACCAGGTAAGAGCATTTGCTGCCCCTCCAGAGGATGAGAGTTCTGATCCCAGCACCATGTCTGTGTGAAGGTGTGGCTCAAGTCTGCCCCGAACTCCAGCTCTAGGCACTGCCGCCCTCTTGTGGTCTCCTTGGACACTGCACCCACATGGGGCTGCCTGTCCAGGCCAAGGGATGCAGCTGAAGGCAGGAGAAACTTTCCAACCCTTGGAATTGGTGAAACAGATCCAAGCTGAGAGGCTGGTATCACAGGTCCGTGAGGAGAAGGACGAGCTGAGGCACTAACCTGCTTTCTGCACAGCTTCCTGCTGCTGTGAGACAGAGGTGCTGGTGAGCCTTCTTCAGGACAGGCTGTGTCCCCACACTGGGGATGCTGAGGCCTGTGTGGGAAATGCAGACAGGGATGGTGTGATGTAAAAGTGACTGGAAGAAGTGGACTGACACATGAACTCACACTTACAGCTGACCCAGTCTGTTCACAAGTTCTTTACCCAAGCAGAAGCTTTATTAGACAAAAATCTTTTGGATGAAGGTTTCCTTGCTCCACCAGGGACCCAGACCTTGAGGGAACAGGGCACCTTAGGGTCTCACATCCTGCTTCCAGGGCCCTTGTGTCCCCTCCTGCTACACACAAGGTGGACAACTGTCTGGCTCTGTCACAGGAGCCTGGCCTGCTGCCATCACTGTCTTCCCAGGATGAGGCTGAGGTCACTGAGCAAGAAGATCACCTCCCTCTGTGTGCCACAGGATGGGGAGTCAGAAGGGACAGAGACTTGGGGTGCCCTCCACACCTGCCCTCCCACTTCAGTCTGACTGATGGTGCAGATCTGCTGCTTAATTCTCTAACATCCTGTGGGGTTCTGAGTAAGAATGGCCCCAGAGGCTCCCCTGCTGGGACTTAGTCACCAGAGTGGTGCTCTGAGAGGATTAGAAGGATTGGGGTGTGGCCTTGTTGTGGAAGTGTCCCTGGGGCTCTGAGGTTTCATGTGCCCATGCCAGTCCCTGTCTCACTCTGTCTGCTGCCCAGAGACCAGGATGTGGCCCTCAGCCACTGTCCCAGCACCATGTCTGCCTGTGTGCCGCCATGCTCCCCACTGTGATGATAGTGGACTAAGCCCCTGGACTGGAAGGAAGCCCCCATTTACATGCTCTATTTTATCATAATTGCCTTGGTCATGGTGACTCTGCACAGCTGTAGAGCAGTGACTAAGACACATCCTATCCTTGCTTACTCTATCATCTCGGTCCTGTCTATGCAGCAGTCACCTCACCTAGAAGGGTGGATCCTAATGCTCAGTAAGACCAGACCCAAGGCCCCATCCCTGTCCTCCCCTGATGTCACCCTCAGAACAGACCAGCCCCACAGGTCAGAACTGAATGCTGTCTCCAGCTGTGCAGGCCATTGCTGTCTCTTTGTGCTGGACCTGAAGCTTCATGGACTCTGAGCAAGAAGAAAAATTGTGAATGTGCAAAGAGAGAAAGATTGTTCCTTCTGATTCTTCTCTTAACTATCATCTAGCTATGATCTATCTGTCTGTCTGTCTATCTATCTATCTATCTATCTATCTATCCATCTATTATCTATTATCTACTTACCTACCTACCTATCTCTCCTCAGTCCCTGCAGAATCAGATTTGCCTGTTCTGAAGGAAGAAAATGTCCCCACTTCTCTCCCCAATCTCCACTTTCCCTGCCTTTATCAGTCTCCTGGGACTATATCAGCAATGTCGCCCTCCAGGCAAGGGAGAGAAAGGTCCTTAAGACTGAGGGACAGGGTGGAGATGGGACTCACTGGGTCCCCTCCTCTGCAGTCAGCTATCCTAGCAGTGGGTCCTACCAGAGTCCATGTCAGAGAAGCAGCAGGGGACACTTGAACTTCAGGAGACTGGCCCACCAGAAGGTAAGGAACTGACAGGTGAATCTGAGATGGGCAAGACCCCCAGGGCTGCAGCTCCACAGTGTCTATTGCTCCTGCTGTGCCTTTAGGTGTTTGCTGCCGCCATTTTTCTCTGGTATCCTGCATGGTGTGAGGGGTGAGAGGGAGATGCCCATGCCTTTGTTGCAGTGTGATTATCTCATGGAAAGGTCCCATTCCACTAGACAATTCTACCTGTGTTTCATTTATGAAGATAATTCCTCTTCAGCTGTACTGTTTAATTGCAGAAATGATTTTATACAATAACAGTGTTAGTTTAAATAGAATTTTGATGATTAAAGTTTTTTTTAACAAATGGAGTAAAGGGTTGTAATAGAGGTTAGTTTAATGGGAAAATTAATATAAATAAAGGTAGGGTACAGTATTGCCCCCACCCCTGAGAGAGCAGGGTTTGCAGAGGATAGAAAATAAGACCAAGGAAGTGTCACACGGCCAGGACTTAGGAGTTTCTCTCGAGGAGCCGTATAGACTATGGTTTAGGTTAATGACTACGAAAAACCATCCAGTCCCAGGAGTTAACTCAAGCTCTTTTTCAAATTGGGAAATATGTTCACAGGTTTCAGTGTGCATCATAGCTAAAACTAAGATTTAAACAACGGACTTAATTTAATAATAATAAAAAAGAATTGGATAGTTATTTAAGATAATTGGACAGAATTGGAAGCTCCTGATCTATGAGAAGTCTAAAAGATAAATGTTTGACTGTATGAGGGGTCTTGAGGATAATTTGTTTTTCACCTGTAATTTGTAAAATGTTTAATCATGTAAGGGAAATGGGAAACATGATGTTTTTATTTGTATACATTGTAATCATTAACTTAAAAAATGAAATGTAACATTTTAATTTTTATGTGGCTTTAAAGCTTGGGTATATAAGCTGTGAGGAAAGGATAAAGAAGTTAGAAGGAAGTCATCAGGAAATAGAAGAAGGGAAAAGTCAGGGTAGAAGAACAGGACCAAAAGGAACACAGCAGAGCAAGGACAGAAAGTAATAACATGAAGAAGCAGCTTTGATCCCTCAGAAAAAGAAGTCTGTGATTTTCCTCACCTACTCTGCATCCTGTTCCCAGGCTCTGTGACCTGCAGAAGGCTGGATCCCCAGCAAGAGCCTCCCCCAGGAGGGTGAGTCCCTGATGCTCCAGAGGGGGAGGGCTCATCAGGTCCTCCCCAGTTCTCAGTCCCAGCGACCCTGCATCCTGAGCTCCTGATGTCTGGAGTTTGTTTACTTGACGCAAACCCAGACTTGTGTGGGAAGAGGAGCCTGAACTGAGGAAATCCCTCCCCCCATCTTGCCTTTAGTGAAGCCTCTAGGGCACTTTCTTTTAATGACTGATATGGGAGTGCCCCGCCCACTGTGGGCGGGGCCACAGCTAGGCAGTGCTCCTAGGGTGTCTCAGAAAGTAGACTGAGCAAGTCAGGAGGAGCAAGCCAGGAAGCAGTATTCCTCATGGTATCTGCTTCTGTTCCCACCTCCAGGATCCTGCCTCCAGGTCCTGCCCTGAATCCCTTTGATGATGGACGGTGATGTGGAAGTGTAAGATGAAATACACCCTTTCTCTGCCAGGTTCACTTTGATGATTACAGCAATAAATAAGACTGAGGGACACATGGGCCTCACTCTGCTTCCTGCAGGCAGCACCCTCTCCTCAGTCAACCCCGTCCCTCCCTTGTACTGAACCAGCACCCATGAGCTCACAACCACCTGTACAGCTCCAGGAAATCTGATGCCCTCTTCCGACCTCCTAGAGTGCCGGGCACCGTGTGTTGTACATAACCACATGTAAGCAAAACACATACATCAAATAAAATAAACCTTAAAAAAAAAAAAAAAGCTAGGGTTGGGGATTTAGCTCAGTGGTAGAGCACTTTCCTAGCAATCGCAAGACCCAGGGTTCCATCCTCAGCTCACATACACACAAAAAAAGGTAAAAAGTGTTATTTTGTTGTTGTATCACACTGAGTGTCCATCCTGAAGACATTAAACATAACAGCTCTTCTGTGTGACTGTGAAGTTGGATGTTTCTCCCCAGTTACTTCAAATAAAATGGTGATTAAAGCCAAAGAAGACAGGGAAATCCAGTGATCTTCTAACAAAATGTCCCCAAGAACGGGACACAGAAAAGCATAATGTGATTGATCACAGATCCATTCTTCTCACACTGTTGCTTTATTTTGGAAAATGGTTATTTTTCAGATTAAACTTTTTTCTGTTAACACACAATAGATAACTATTTAAAAATTAATTTGGATGGGCTGGAGAGTTGGCTCAGTGGTTCAGAGCAAGTTTGAAGGGAAAATTCTCATCACTACTGATGTCTGAAAAGAGAAAAGAGGGTGGGCTGGAAGAACCAGTTGTGACCAGGGGTCTGGAGTCCCAGACAAGCCTAGGATTCCAGGGACAGGCTTTCTGCAGCAGGATGAATGCACCCTCTGCCTCCGACTGCCCCCAGCATCCTGCCCCATCTCCTCTCCTTAGGCTCTCTGCAGGTAAAGTGTCAGTGCCTCGGATGCTGCAGGCGGGGCTGGATGGCGTCCCTGGATCCCTTGGACTTTCTTGTGTGATCCCTGGTATCACCAATTACAGCCCATCCATCCTTCAGCCCCCTTGAGTATGGTGGACCTCTCCATGTGCCACCAATGTCCCAAAGATGCTCTCTTACCCCTCACTGAATCCCCATTATGCACCATCCATCCTGGAACCATCACAGCCCTACAGGTACACACACACACACACACACACACACACACACACACGAGCAGCTGGACTTGTGTGGAGGACGGAGGGAGGGAAGGATGAAGGAAGGCAACTGTGGACAGGAGCTTCACCTGCACAAGCCACTGATCTGTCTGTGGTGTCCTGGCCTGCAGGATGGGGACAATAGGTGAGTGACACAGGCCGTGATCCCAGCTCTCAGGAGGTAGACAGAGAGGGACCAGGAGTTCTCAGCCTGTCCACAAGGCAAGTTCAAGGTCAGCCTGTGCAAGACTGTGATGGTTAATGTTTCCAGAATCACCCAGCAGACAAGCCTTGGTGGCACTTCTCAGATACTATCCAGACTAGCAGGCCATGGTTACATACACCTTCAATCCCAGAACTCAGGAGGCAGAGGAAGGTGGTTCTCTGGGAGTTTGAGGCCATTTCAACCTACATAGTGCATTCCAGGACAGCCAGGGCTATGTTAAGAGACCCTGTCTCAAAGCAAACAAATTAAACAAAAACAACAACAAAAAAAATTATCTAGACTAAGGTTAGCCTCTGAGAATGTCCACGAGGGGTTATCATTGTGTTAATTGATATGGACTTCCATCTTAACTGTGTGTGGGACCATTCCCTGGCATAGGATCCTGGGCCATATAAAGTGGAGACAGTGAGTTGATGACAATTATCCATCACTCTCTGCTGTGGATATCGCTCTGTATAACTAAAATGCTGTTTGGCCTGTGGCCAGGCAGGAAGTATAGGCAGAACAAGAGAGAAGAGAATTCTGGGAGGTGGAAGGCTGGGGGAGGAGGCACCACCAGTGGCCGCCATGACAAGCAACATGTAAAGACACCAGTAAGCCACAAGCCATGTGGCAATGTATAGATTAATAGAAATGGGTTAATTTAAGATAGAAGAAGTAGATACCAAGAAGCCTGGATGGCCATACAGTTTGAAAACAATGTAAGTTGCTGTGTGTTTACTTGGATGGTTCTGAGCATCTATGGGCCTGGCGGGTGACAGAGATTTGTCCTGACTGTGGCCCAGGCAGGAAAACCCTAACTACAACTCTCTGCTTCCTAACTGTGCCTATGGTGTGACTCCCAGGATGTGACGGCCTGTACCCTTATACTGTGAGCCAGAATAAGTCAGTTCCCCCCATGTTGCTTTTGTTGGGAAAAGAAACTAAGATGTTTTGTCTAAAACAGATAGGAAAGGGGGCCGTTACCACTGTGCAGCTCTCGAGGGCTTTGGGAACCACCATGTCACTAGTTGTGGGTCACCTAAGCAGAGCCTTATGAGCCATGTGGTCATTCCTCCTGTTGAGGAAGAAGATGTGTGTGAAATTCGGAGTTAGAGTCAGGAAGGTCAGATCTAGGACAAGACCGGGCTTTGGCTTCTCCATGTCACGTTGAGATGGTCACTGTATCTCCAAGGGTCACACACTCTTCCATAGATTCCTGGTCCTGAGCTAGACCAATGGAGTAGCACAAGAAATAGAGAGAAAAGGAAATCCACACTGCTTAGTAAAATGAGCAAACAGTGGGTCCCTAGACAGTGTCCACCTCCTTGTCCTCTATCTGAGGAATTTAACATTTCTTTAGTTTTGTGTCATAAATGCATCAGACTCCATGGGATTTCCCCAATAAGGTAATTTTAAAGAGATGACTGTTTCCATGTCTCCATGGCAACCACTTCCATCAATCCAAGTCTCTAGAGGCCATGGGACCTGGGAGAGGAGCCTGACAATGAAGAGGACTAAAGCCTCCAGCCACGGCCAACTTCATTCAGACAGTTTGTACTCTGAGGGTTAAGACATGTCAGGTGAGTAAAGTGTTCTGAGAACAACTCCATGTTGTGAAGAACCTGGGGAATGTTTCATGGAGTTTCCTCACAGCACGCAGATTCTCTTCCCATGACTCCATTCTCAGACCATGTTCAGACACTAGTCCTCTACTGACCCAGAACTTTAGCCCAGAAGCTGAGTGCACACCAGCTCCTCCACCCAGGATTCCACCGCCTTTGCCCTCCGGCCTGCCTCACCTGCCCTGGACTTCCTGAAGTCCTATTACACTCCACTAGGTATGGAGACAGAAGGAGGCACCTCCAGCTGTTCCAGAGGCTTCTACATGGAGAGAGCAGCAGAGCAGGTGTCCCAGAAAAAGAGGGGAAATAGAGGCAGAGACGGGAAGAAGTCAAGAGAGAGCGGTGGAGAAGGAAATCAGGGCTGAGCATGGCTCACACAGTAGTATAGAGAACAGCCTATAATCCTCCCACTCCAGAGGGGATGCAGGAGGATCCTTGGCTACATATTGATTTCCAGATACATGAAATCCAAGTGTCAAAAAGAAAATTATCAGGATTTAAACAACAACAACAACAAAAAGTTAGGAGGAAACATGGTGGGTGGGGGGATTGCCCACTTTTTCTCCAGTTCCAACTTCCCTGATGCTGAGAAACAGTCACCGCCAGAGGTGGTGACACACACTTCAATCCCAGCACTCTGGAGGCAGAGGCAGGAAGTTCTTTGTGAGTTGAGTCCTGCCTGTTCTATATAGTGGATTTGGGTTTGAATCCAGTGTTGGTTTGTAGCCAAGGCTAGCATACAATTTAAGATCCTTCTGCCTCCACCTCTGGGATTACTGTCCAGTGCCCATCCCCCACCTGTCTATCACTCCACTGCCCACCCCTGCACCTGCCACCCTAGAGAACTTCAAATGATATCTGATTGTGTCATTCTCCACCTAAACCCATTCAATGGTGTTCCACTGACTGGAGTTCAGGTCCCATGTCTTTAACCTGGTCTCCAAGGCCCTGTGAGGGGGCCCCACCTCTGCAGCCCCATTGTTCACTCTTTACCCCTCACTTCACTCCATGGACTCCATTTCCAGTCCTGCCCTGCTTCCACCTGCAGACAGCCTGGGGTTTGCTGGGCCCTGACCTGAAGGCTCCTGCTTCTGGGTCTCCCTAGTTAGCTCCACTCCATACTCAGACCTCAGCTTCTCAGGGAAGGTTTGAAACCTTCCTGTTAGACTCAAATCTCCTGTTCAGCACCTCACTCCCAAGTGTACATTTTCATGGAGTTCTGGTGTGGTCACCCCTCTGCATTGGTAGGTGATTATTTGGGTGGTGTCTGCCCCTGTAGGACATAAGATCCAGAGGGTCAGGGCCCTGGGTGCAGGCACTCAGTTCTGCCCTCACCTGAGTCTAGCAATGGACAATCCACAGACACTTCTTGCATAAGTGTGTGCATGCCAGGGTCTGGGGCAGGAGGGTCTAGATGTTCCAGGGTTTCAGATGGGGTGGTCAGGACAAAGCTCACCATTCTCCCTCCATGACTCTCACAGACAGAGCGGTTTTCCAGAAGCACTGAGTCTACATTTCCCTTCTCTCTGTTTTGACGGGACAGTTTATGTTATGTCATGTTCTCAACAGCTTCAGATGATCATCAAGGAACATTTTCCTCCATTCTGTTTGTGCTGCTAGATCAAGAATGCCCAGGAAAGCAGAGATGGTGGTGTGCACCTGTATCCTCTTTACTTGATTGTTTGTTTGTTTTCTCTTGTTTCTGTGAGACAGCTCCACACTATAGCCCGGGTTGGATTTGAACCCACTCTGTAGCCCAGGTTGGTCTAGAACTCCATACAATCCTTCTGCCTCAGCTTCCTGAGAGCTGGCATGGCAGGATCAGCCACCATATCACCTTCACTTTGTATTTTGGTCAGATTCACCAAGTTACTTACCTTGTCCAAGAACTCACTTTGTGGGCCAGACTGGGCTAGAACCTGTGACCCGCCTGCCTCATGCAGGAAATAGCTATTTATTGTACAATATGAGAGATGATGTATACTTGTGTGTGAAAGCATACTTGTGTGTGTGCGAGTGCACAAGGATGGTTGGTGGTTTGGAACCAGCCATAGTCAAGTGTCTTCCTGCATTGTCTCAAACTTATTTATTTATATATCAGGGTCTCACCATGTATCCTTGAATTCACAGAGACCTGCCTTCCTCTGCCCTCTGAATAATGGGATTAAAGCCTGACCACCATGCCAAGTTCAACCTGAAATTTATAAAACTTATTTGTTAAAGATTTATTTATTTAATATAGTGTTCTTGCCTGCATTTTTACTACCTGCCAGAAGAGGGCACCAGATCTCATTAGAGATGGTTGTGAGGCACCATGTGGTTGCTGGAAATTGAACTCAGGACCTCTGGAAGAGCAGTCAGTGTTCTTAACCTCTGAGCCATCTCTCCAGCTCAACCTGAATATTTTAAATATTTTATTTGTATGTTTAACTGTATCTGTGTGTCTGAGTGTGGTTTTGTGCACATAGTACAGTGTCAAGGAGGATGTTTGTCCCCTGGAACTGAGTGACACGCAGCTGTGAGCCATCTCTTGTGGATGCTAGAAGCAAACTCTGGTCCTCTCTCTGCAAGAGCTTTGTGCACAATCCACCATGAGACCATCGCTCCAGCTCCTCAACCTTACTTTATTTTCTGAGACGTGACATCTCTCTAAGTCTGGAGTTCCTAATTCAGTCAGAATAGCTGGATCCTCCTACCTCTGCCAAGATTGGGGTCACATTGTGTTGGATTTTTACATGGGTACTGGAGACCAAAGCTCAGTGGGCACTTTACCACTGAGCTGTCCCCAACTGAGGGTGACATTTGACAATCAACTAACTTGCATTTCCTGTCACCTGCACTAAAGCTGTCCCCCTGCACCCAGCCCTCCTAAGCTGCACACCCTCAGCTCCCAGCAGAGGCACAGACCTGGACTCCACAGACTCTGGCTGTGGTCTTTCACTCCCAGGTCGCAGCACAAGAGATTACAGAAGCCTCCCCAGGGCCTGAGCAGGGACCATCACCAGAACACATGTCTGGGTCTCAGGCTGATCCCAGTGACAGGGGCCCTCAGGTGTCCCTCAGTCAGTGCTGCAGGTAACAGCTTGATTGTGAGCAGGTGGAGCCCTTGACTCCAGTCTGAGGAGCCTCTGCATTAGAAGAGAAATCAGGATTCCTGATTCCAATAGGCTGAGTTTTGGGGGCCAGAGGGACGACTGAGCAGGCAGCTTGCTGTACACCCCGATGACCAGAGCTTGTTCCCAGACCCCACGGGAAAGACGATTAGTTTTCAACATGTGTTTTGTTGTTCTTGTTTTATAATAATAATAATTACAACCACAACCACTTTTAGCTTGCCTGAAACTTACTATGTAAGCTGGGCTGGTCTCAAACTCACATATATAATCCTCCTGCCTCTGCTTCCCAGAACCCTGGGATTAAAAGTTTATCAACCATGTTCAGCTTCATTTCACGTCTTCTTTTGAGTCAGAATCTCACTAAGTTGCTTAGACAGGTTTGAACACTCAGTATGCCTAGTCAGGATTATAACATTCATTCCTTCTGCCTCAAGACTCCAAGTAGCTCAGATCACAGACCTGTAACTCCAGGCCTGGCTCCACAGAGTTCTTAAACCCAGGACAAGGTGGAATAACTTGATTTACATCTAAATAATTCTGTATAAGGTTCCTAAAAACAGCACTTTCCCTACAAAAACTCCAGCACAGTGACCACAGCTGAGAAAGTACAAAGAACAAGGAGGAGGAAGAGAAATAAGAGAATAAGAACCCGTCCCTGATAGCACCTGCTTGGGAGAATATGCTCAGATTCCTAGGAATTAAATCAAAATGTCCTTTTGAGAGTGCATGACACAGGCCTGTAATCTCAACTGAGCTCCTGAGGGGTAGCAGAAGGATCATGATTTCAAGGCCAGCCTGGGCTATATGAGACCCTGAAGTAAATCAAAACACACACACACACACACACATACATAGAACAAAATAACAATAGTGAAGCAATCAACAAACTCCTGTATAGAAGGTCCGTGTGAGGGCTGAGAGCACAGTGCAGGATGATTCCATTGACAGATCAACAGTGAGATCACAGGATGGTTCCATTGAGAGATCAACAGTGAGATCACAGGATGGATCCATTGATAGATCAACAGAGTGATCACAGGATGGTTCCATTGACAGATCAACAGTGTGATCACAGGGTGGGTCCATTGACAGATCAACACTGTGATCAAAGGATGGTGTAGGAGGAGAAGTAATGCAGGTCTTTGGGGGTAAAGTCACCAGATGGTTGAGAGGCCACCTTGGAAATGAATGAGAAGACAGAAATATAGGTGCCAGCATCACTGGATAGAGGACGAGGAGGAGGAGGAGGAGGAGGAGGAGGAGGAGGAGGAGGAGGAAGGCCTGAGGTCAATCTGCAATCAGGAGAAGAGAAAGGACTCTCCCCTGGGAGAAAACAAACATCTCTCACATCATTTCAGAAGCTGCACAGGAGGTGCTGCCCCAGAGAGGACACACTTCAGTGGAAGCCAAACAGGGGAAGGAATCCCCCAGCCAGTAAGGGCTGAGAAGGGCTGAGCTCATTACAGGTGTGGGGAGGGGACAAGACAGTGTTGGGGAGGCAGTGAGTAGGGGAGCAAGCAGAGTCCATCTCCCCCGTTTGCTGTTAAAGGACACTGGGTGGGGAACAGCCTAGATTTCACCTGATTTCTATGATGGGTGCTATGAAATATGGTGGCTGCTCAGCTTCCTGTTCCCCTGAGGGGTGAGGAAGTATCCAGTCCCAGCCTCAAGCTCCTGTGGCCTGGAATTGTCTGCTGTAATGCTTTCCACTCTACTTGAGAGGCTGAGGCAGGAGGATGGCAAGTGCAATTCAATGAGATCTCATCTCAAAGCAGTAATTAGAGAAAAGTAGGCTAGAGAGATATCTCCAGAGTTAGGAGCACTTGCTGCTCTTTCAGAGGGCCCACAGGGAGGCTCACAGCCACGCATAGCTCCAGCCCTGGGAGATCCAGCACCCTCTCAGCCTCTGTTAGCACCACATGCATATGTGTATTCTAGCAAAACACTCGTTCATATAAAATAAAAATTTAAATAAAAAAAATTAAAGATGGGATGGGGCTGTAGTTCAGTGGTAAGATGCTTAGCTTGTGTGCTCAAGGCACTAGGATCAAACCCCAGTGACCTGAATCCACAGCACACAAGCAGACACACACACATCACAGAGCTGGGGATGTGGCTCAGTGTGACTTCTTTAAAGTGCATAAGACCCTGGGTTTGTTCTCAAATACAGGAAAAACAAAGTAAATTAAACAAACAAGATAAAAGTATATAATATAGCCAGGCAGTGGTGTTATATGCCTTTAATCTTTTAAATTTAAAAGGGGCAAGAGGATCTTTAGGGCTTCATGTTAGTCTGGTCTACAGAACAAGTTCTAGGACAACCAAGGTTACACAGAGGAACCCTGTCTCAAAAAAAAAAACAAAACAAAAGCGACATCAAAATAAAATAAAAACTGTTGCAGATTATTTGATCACACTGTGAACCCTGAGATTGCATTATTTTCTAGAAAAACCAGCTTATAGTTATGGTGTGGCTCAGCTCTAGTACACACCTTTAATCTTAGAGCTTCCTGCTTGGATATTGTAAACAAGATTAAATAAAATCAACCATAGGTCAAGATACAACTGGATGACAGGAAAAAACCATAGAGAAAGGAGGAAGTAAGGAGGGTGGATAGACAGACACACAGGAAGTAGAAGGAAGGGACATTCAGTTGGAGGTATTTTGTCTGAGAATGTGTAGGAGAAAGGTCTTTTCTGGGGTGACAGCGGAGGAGGAAGGCCAGCCAGGTGCTTTCTCTGCGTCTGAGCTAGAAGGATTTCACCTCAGGCAAATCCACAACCAGAATATGTATCTACTCCAGGAAGGATAAAGTGTTGTCCTTCCCATGAAGGAAGTGGTCCATGGGGTTGTGGAATCTCTCTCTGCATCTAAGGAAAGCAGCTGAGGCCCATCATGTGTCTCAGGGGTGTCCCTGCAGGGAGGCCCAGAGAGGCCCTTGTGTGAAGGAATGGTAGTCCTGGACACCTCTCATGGACAGGTGCTAAAACTCTGTGGAACCAGCCTGACAGAGAAGTGTGTTGCAGTCAACAGAGCTGAAAGGAGTTGGAGAACTGTAGAGTGTTTTGACATCAGAGATGGAGATGCAGATTTGGAGTTTGTCATCTGCTTTTTGTAATGCTTTGGCCCAGTATTTCCTCACTGTGTTCCCTTTCTCCCTTTTGTAATGGGAATGTATATCCTGTGACGCTGTATTTTGGAAGTTCATGATCTGCTTTTTTATTTTCATTTTATAATGAATTGCAGTTAAGAGATTTCCATGACTTGCAGAAGAGACTTTGAACTTTGGACTTTTAGACAGTGTTGAGACTGTTATAGACTATGGGGACTTTTGGAGTTTGACTGAATGCATTTTACATCATGATATTGTTACAAGGCTATGGGGGCCTGTAGTTAGATTTTTCCTGCCTGGCCCACAATCAAGACAAATCTCTCTTACCCGCCAGTCCCACAGTCATGCAGACCCAACCAAGAAAGCACACAGAAACTTATATTGCTTACAAAGTGTATGGCTGTGGCAGGCTTCTTGTTATCTACTTCTTCTATCTTAAATTAACCCATTTCTGTTAGTCTATACTGTGCCACATGGCTTGTGGCTTAACGGTGTCTTTACATGTTGTTTCTCCTGGCAGTAGCTGGCAATGTCCCCTCTCAGCCTTCCTGTTCTCAGCCTTCTCCCCTTCTTTGTCCCGCCTACACTATCCTTCCTGCCTAGGTACTGGCCAATCAGCACTTTATTTATTTTAACCAATTAGAGCAACACATTTGACATATAGAACATCCCACAGCACTTCCCCCTTTCTTTTTTTTAAAAAAGCAAGGTTTTAACTTTTATATAGTAAAATTTCAGATAATAAAACAAATATCAAGCAAGAATTACAATTAGAATATTAAAGAAGATACCCTATCTATCTTATATTTGTGAGTCTAAGGTTTCATATCTAACTTATCTTTTTATCATAATTGAGGAATTTATAACTATGTAGTTCTCAGAATGATATAATATTACCTGAGAACCAGGAGAAGGATGCAAGCATTTTTCGGGAGTCTTGCAAGAGTAGACAGAGACAGCTGGCAGCCTAGACAGTCATCTAATGTTCCTTTGTGAAATTGGGGCATTTGACTTCAGCCCACAGTGCTAGAGTCTCTCAGTCATATCTCTCAGTGTCCAGTAGAATATCTAGCAGTTTTCTCTGAGAATCAGGAACCTGAAGGACCATTTTGTCAAGCAAAGTTCAGTGGTCACCTTTCTATGGGTCCTGCACGTCTAATCCCAGTCCAGGCAAGAACAGTTTCTTACCCAAATGGCTATTTTTGCCAAGGTGAAGATAAACTCCACATGAAGTGTCTTTAATGCCCATCTTCCTCTCTGAAGTAAATTGGTGCTTCCAGGACCAGACATGTCTCACTGTCCAGAAAGTCTAAATTTTAAAAATATTTTAAATGCCATACTCTGTAGACCTTTGAAGTGTTTGAAGATTACCTGTCTATCTCAAATATCTCTGTGCATACCTAGAAGACTTAACTAACATGGCTTTGAGTATGATTATCATAGATGACCAGTTATTGATCTATTTTTAATTATCCATTATAATTTTAAATGAGCTGTACAAACATAATATCCTAAACAAGAGTAGAAATATACACACAGTATAACAAAATTAACTTTAAGTTTGTATCAATAGACTAAAAACTATACCAATGTAAAACATTTTAAATGAGTTGTTGCTCTTTAGAAGTAGGTTCATTAATCTACCATTTTATCCTGTCATATCTATATCATATCCCCTTTTTATCTTTAGGAAGAGATTGCATTTACAATCAATAAAATAGTGGTTTTTCTCTGTCCCACATCAGAGGGCTCTTCTGATTTGGGACATAAGAATCTCTTAACCTTTTCTTTTAACAAAGTACTTGGGTTTAGAGACGGAATGAGCCAATTCCATCTCCAGAGCCAGCTTGATATTTTTTGGGAATTTGGGCGTAGTTTTTCTTACTACTTCCTGCTGGAGGGGGGCACTGTATCTTATGGGGACACAAAGAAAATTTTAGGATTATGGAGTAGTCCTTGAAGGTAAACCTCTGAGCCAGTTGCCTTGAAACCATTTTGGGTGTTGGATCATCTGGGCTATTGTGTCATCAGAGACCTTTCAGGTGGTCTTGGCTGATCAAACCTGATGTATCTTAATCTGGAACAAATCCACAGCCTCTGGCTTTCTGTGGAAACAAAAGCAGAGACTCTTTTCTAAAGCAACATATCCTTATATCCAAATTTTGAAGTCAAGGTACCTTTAAAATTTACATATTTGTTTAACTCAACAGCTTTTACAATGAAATCTTTTTCTGTAGTTAAAAATCCCAAAGACAACATAAACCAGATTCTCTGTGTAATATCCATCTTTGTAAGACTGAAACGCCATTGTGGCTGCTGGCTCCGCCCACCTCAGCTTCCCAACATGGCAGTGGTACAGTTTACTGCAAGCTCTGGGTCTGGAGCCATATGTACCATCAACGATCAGAAGCAGTTCTATCAAAGCAGCACATAGCCCAGAACCCCCCCCCTTTTTTTCTTTATCTTTTTTTTTTTTTAACTCCCAAAGAGTAAATCCACCATGCGGCAGAGTAAAGTGCCCCTTGTAGACTGACTCCTCATTCCCGCCACATTGCAGGTCAGACCCATTCGCCAGGAACCCGCCATAGTAGCTCAAACTGGCAGGCTGCCACTAACTTGAGAGAGACAACTAGGAAGCTGATTTTATCTCCATTTTAGAATCCTTTTTCTCAGGTTTTAGGTGGAAATTCTTGCCCCATATTGGGCGCCAATTGTAGTTAGATTTTTCCTTCCTGGCCCACAGTCAAGACAAATCTCTCTTACCCGCCAGTCCCACAGTCATGCAGACCCAACCAAGAAAGCACACAGACACTTATATTGCTTACAAAGTGTATGGCTGTGGCAGGCTTCTTGTTATCTACTTCTTCTATCTTAAATTAACCCATTTCTGTTAGTCTATACTTTGCCACATGGCTTGTGGCTTAACAGTGTCTTTACATGTTGTTTCTCCTGGCAGCGGCTGGCAGTTTCCCCTCTCAGCCTTGCTGTTCCCAGCCTTCTCTTCTTTGTCCCTCCTACCTTATCCTTCCTGCCTAGCTACTGGCCAATCAGCACTTTATATATTTTAACCAATTAGAGCAACACATTTGACATACAGAACATCCTACAGCAGGGACCAAGGAGTGGAATGTGGTGGTTTGAATAAAAATGTCCCCATAGGCTCATGTATTTGGATGCTTGGTCATCAGGGAATGGCATCACTAAGGGGGAATAGGAGGTGTGGATTCAGAGTGGCCTTGTTCAAAGACATGTGTCACTGGTGGTGGCCTTTGGTTTTCAAAAGCCCAAGCCAGACTTAGTGCCTCTCTCACTTCCTGCTGCCTGATGATCTGGATGTGGAGCTCCCAGCAGCTTCTCCAGAACCATGTCTGCCTCCATGTTGCCAAAGTCTCCATCATGATCATAATGGACTAAACCTCTGAAACTGTGAGCAAACCCCAATTGAATTCTCTTTTATAAGATTTGCCAGTTCATGGTGTCTCTTCACAGGAATAGAATACTGACTAAGATAGTTCTTATTTATTTTATACCTGGAAACATCATGATAATCCAGTACCAAAAGTCCATGTGAGTCATGACACCATAAAATTAACTTTGCCTGTGCTGACCATTACAGTAACTATGATACATTGTCTTTAGCAATTCCATGCTTCCATTTGCCCCTAATACCTTTGGACCCAGGTAAACTCACTGCCTTTAATTCGTCCAACTGAGCAGCAGCATCTCCAGCCCTGAGGTCTGGCTCAAGGAAAAGGGTGACAACAAGACTCTGGAATAACTGGTGACCTCTCACCATTTTGTGTCTTTAATATCAGTGAGGATCATGTCTTCTGGGCCTTCCCATGGTGGAGGATTAGGTTTTACACAGCATACCCTTGCTAGCATTGAAAATTCCCTGAACCTTAGAATCCCTTCATCATCACTAAGCCAAGGTGTATCAGGCATCTCCAAGTCTTTATCAGTAAGCCATCTTTTGACAAATGCCTTAGCCAACAATTCAAACAAACATTTGACATGTTTATAAACTGTGAGAGCTTCCATGTTAAATCTAGAGTCTGCACTTAGAGGGCCCATATTAATAAACTCAGTCTGATCCAGTTTTAATGTTCTTCCCACCATTATCCCACACCCTAAAATCCATTCCCACAATACTCCCCAGACATCTGCTGGAATGAGTTAGCAAACCCATTAAACTCTTTAGCAGTGCAGTGCCCCTCTCAGGCACTAACCCACTACCTTCTACCTTCCCCAAAGCTCCTGCTCTGCCTGCAGTCTGGTGAAAGGTCTGCAGGCAGCTATTGGTGGTTCTGAGGGAAATCAGGATTGTCTCCCAGGTATTTCCTTCAGAGAGAGTCACTGCTGGCTTAACAAACACTGAAGGAATAATTTGTTCATCAAAGGTGTATTCAGGAGGTGGGGCTGAGGGTAGAGACATTACCTCCACAGGTGAGATAAACCCAGAGAATCTGAGGGATCAAACTTCTCAGTTTCAATAGGGTCCTGCCACACATCCTCATCCCAAGTTACAGGATCTCATCATTTACCAACTAACTCCCTTTCTTTAACTGCTGATATTCTTCATGGTTGGGACTTGAATTTTTGCTGTCATTCAGCCAATCTTATAATGAGGCCTTCTGTTTGATTTTCTGCAACATGAGCTCTGTGGCTGCTGGAGAGAAGATTCTCTTCTGGGTCACACTTGGAAACCTTTACACTATTTATTCCCATCTGGAGCATGTCAATTTTATCACTGTGTTAACTGTTGTCATTCACTGTATTCTGAGTGTCTTAGTTTGAGTTTTTATTGCTGAGAAGAGACACCATGACCACGGCAACTCTATTAAGTAAATATTTAATTGAGGTGGCTCCCTTACAATTTTGGAGGTTCAGTCCATTATCATGGCGGGAAGCATGGCAGCAGCAGGCAGATGTGGTGCTGGAGCTGAACATCCTACATCTTGCAGGCAACAGGAATTTGACTGACACACCCAGGGAAACTTGAACAAAGAGACTTCAAATCCTGCCGCACAGTGCCACACTTTCTCCAACAAAGCCCCAACTCCTAATTGCACCACCCCATTTGGGGGCCATTTTATTTCAAACCACCACACTAAGACACTAGAAGTTGGTAGATTTTATCATAGAGCTCATCCCTTTCCTCAGTCAATTTAATCCACAGATGCTAAGAGTAAAAGACCAGCATCATCATTTTCCTTATTTTTCTAAAAAAATTTGAAGAGTTTATATAGAGTAAACAAATCCATCTTGGCCCAAAATTGGTGGATCAGGTTCATCTAATGCATAAATCTCCTCAAGTGTGTACAATAGTTCACACCATGGGCTTTCAGTGCTCTTCCAGCTTCCAAGAGACGCATCAGTAAGTAACTGGAAAGGCCTTGGTAGCTGTAGGTGTTGGTAACTGGAAGGCCTACTCCAGAAAGTGAAAAGACTAATCCTTATATTTCTGTTGCCTTGGAATCATTCTCTTATAAAAATCTGGGTTAGTCAGGGCTCTCTAGAGTAAGAGAACTGAGTAATGTATATCTATCTATCTATCTATCTATCTATCTATCTATCTACCTATCTATCTATCTGTAATACATTAGAATGACCTATAGGCTCTGGTCCAGCTAATCCAACAATGGCTGGCTTTGAAAAGAAAGCTTAAGGATCTAATAATAGTTCAGTCTACTAGGTCTGATAAAAAGCTAGAGAAGGGATGGGTGGGGGGGGGGAGAGAAGAGAGATGAGGAGGACAAGAAGGGGGAGAAGGGCAGGACCGTCCAGTCACGCAGTGTGGTGATATTGTGTTCCTCAAAATAGTGTGCACCCTAATAAACGTATCTGGGGTCAGAGAACAGAACAGCCACTAGACAGACATAGAGGCCAGAAAACGGTGACAAACACACCTTTAATCCTAGTGGTCCAAAGGCAGAGATCTGTCTGGATCTCTGTGAGTTCAAAGCCACACTGGAAACAGCCAGGCATGGTGACTCACACCTTTAATCCCAGGAAGTGATGGCAGAAAGCAGAAAGGTTATAAGGTGTGAAAACCAGAAACTAGAGCTGGTTAAACTTTCAGGCTTTTAGCAGCAGTTCAGCTGAGATTCATTCTGGGTGAGGACTCAGAGGCTTCCAGTCTGAGGAAGCAGGACCAGCTGAGGAAATGGCGAGGTGAGGTTGGATGTGGCTTGTTCTGTTTCTCTGATCTTTCAGCGTTCACCCCAATACCTGGCTCTGGGTTGTTTTTATTAATAAGTTCTATTTTTTTTCTTTTTGGTTCTCTGTGTAGCTTTGGAGCCTGTCCTGGAACTCACTCTGTAGCCCAGGCTGGCCTCAAACTCACAGAGATCTGCCTGCCTTTTCCTGGGATTATAGGTGTGCGCCACCACCGCCCTGCTTAGTGAGATCTTTAAAGATTCCAGGAACAACGCAGCCACCCAGTTACCCAGCCAGCCATGGAGGAAGCAGCAAAGTAAGACACAGAGAAGGAAGGAAAGAAGCGTTAAAAAGCCCCGAGGAAAAACAAAGATGTAGAGAATCGGGTTCATTTACATTGGAAAAGCTGGCTGGAGATAGGTTTAAGTAAAACCAGGCATTCATAACTAATAATAAGTCTCTGTGTCATGATTTGGGAGCTGAATGGTGGTCTGAAAGAAAGTCTGCTGCAGGTTTGTAGTGGGTAGCTGTTCCAGCTCTGACCTGCAAATACTACCCCCATTGAGGCTTCAGTAACTGTCACACCGACAAGGTGGGGCCTAGACAGGAGCCCTTATGACCTGAGATCCAGATGTGGTGGCTCTCTTGGTTCCTGGATCCTGGAACCTGGAGGGAGATCGAACAGAGTTCTCCAGAGAACACCGGTGGACTGGATTACACCTTTCCCAGACCCTGTAACCTATCCCTTTACTTGTAAGTTACCCCACAAAATAAACCTCCCTTTTAACTACATGGAGTTGCCTTAATACTACAACCAATATAGGTCTCTGTGAGTTCAAGGCCAGCCTGGTCTACAAAGTAAGTTTCAGGACTGCCAGAGCTGTGGATACAGGCATTGTCTAAAAAAAAAAAAAAAAAAAAAAAAAAAAAAAAAAAAAAAAAAAAGACAAGAATAGAAAAACACCAGGAGAGACCCATAGGCCAGACTCATTTAGTTCTCTCCTCAACCTTCCTCTTCCTCCTTTTGCAGAGAAGAAGGATTTCCTGATCTTCTAGAAGAAAAGCTACTTCCAGGAATACAATGTCAATGACAAGTGTGTTGGGGACGCAGGGCAGAGATGCTTCTCTTTAAAGCCGGAGCCTGGCCTGCACACACCACAGTCTCCACAGAGACCAGGCTCCTGTGTTCCCCTGCAGAGGGTAGCTCCCACTGCCAGGCCTGATGCTCAGGGATCTCATCCATAAATAGAGACTTTGCCTCTTCACTCAGGATCCTGTCTTCACAGCCCGGTGCTTACACTCAGACTCCAGTGTTTCTTCCCAGATGATTATCTGTGGCTGCAGATGGTTGTGTTTTACAGGGATCTTCCTTCCATAGTCCTGAGATGGCTGTGTGGACCTGGTCTTTGTCTCAGCACAGTAGATCCCTTCTCCACTGGGAAGAGACCCCTGTGGAGACCAAGTACAGCACCACACTGAACCCTGTCTACACACCACGGTTCCCTGTGTCCACACACTGCCACGGTACATTGCTTTAGTGAGTAAACCACAGTGAGAGGATCTGTAACGAATAATAAACAGAATAATGATGACAGTGTATTAGAAGTTACATAGCCTGTGACCTCTCATTCTCTCTCTGACCTTCACTCACAGTCCATGAGCTGATGAGATGAGGGACATGTATGTCACAGGCCTGTGGAGCCCTGGGTCTGATAACTGAGTTGGCTCCTGAGTTCCTCAGGCCTGTGCAGGGTGGACACTGGGCAGAGGTGATTGTCATGGCAGAGGTACACACTGGGGATTTGAGGTTTCATCCTTGTTCGGGAGAGAGGAGAAAAACTAAATTTATTTATTTATGTATTGTTTTGTTTCTGTGGATTTTGAGTTGATGTCTTCAAATCTAAGCCACACATAACAGAAGTGGAAAGTGAAAGCAGAGGTGAGTAGGGACAGAGAGTCACATATAACACGGGGTCAAAAGTCCTTGAGCAGAGCTGTGAAAACTCCAGTCACCTCCCGATGCAGGAGTCCACGGCAGCCCCACACCGTCACCAGGACTCTGACACACCCGTTTCCGTGAACATTCATTTTAAGTGCTCTGTGTATTTTCCCTGGAAGCTCCATGCTCTTAGGTTTCATCCTGACTAACCTGAGGAGACAGTTGTCCTTAGGCGGCTCAGAGACACCATGACAAACATCGCTCGTCCCACAGCACAGGGTCCAGCAAAGTCTCAGTCCCCAGGCGGTGAGGTCTGGGGTGGGAGCCCAGGGCTGGGGATCCCCAGGTCCCCAGTTTCACTTCTCCAGCTCCTGACCTGTGTCGGGTCCTTCTGCCGGGACACTGATGACAAGGTTCCTGTTCTCACCCCCATTGGGTGCCGAGATCCCGGAGAACCAATCAGGCTCGCCGCGGCCTCGGGTTATAAAGTCCAGGCAGCCGGTGGAACTCAGAGGCCCCAGATCGGAGATGGGGCGATGGCCCCGCGCACGCTGCTCCTGCTGCTGGCGGCCGCCCTGGCCCCGACCCGGACCCGCGCGGGTGAGTGCGGGGTCGGAGGGACACGACCCTGCGGGGAGGGCGGGGGCGGCCCCGGGGAAGCCGCGGCCCCGCGTCGCCCGGCCAGACCCTCCCGCCCGTCTCCACCCGCGTCCCGAGCCCCGCGACCCGCTCCCCTCCCGGCCCCGCACCCGCCCGGGTCCCGGAGGAGGGTCGGGGTCTCACCGCGCGCCGCCCCCAGGCTCGCACTCGCTGCGGTATTTCTACACCATCGCGTCCCGGCCCGGCCGCGGGGAGCCCCGGTTCATCTCTGTCGGCTACGTGGACGACACGCAGTTCGTGCGCTTCGACAGCGACGCGGAGACTCCGAGATACGAGCCGCGGGCGCCGTGGGTGGAGCAGGAGGGGCCGGAGTATTGGGAGAGGGAGACACGGACCGCCAAGAACAACGAGCAGACTTTCTGAGTGAGCCTGAGGACCCTGCTCGGCTACTACAACCAGAGCGAGGGCGGTGAGTGACCGCGGGTGGAGGTCACGACCCCTCCACGTCCCTACGTCCGGGCCGGAGTCGCCCCGGGTCCCGGGTCCGAGTTCCAGAGGAGAGTCGGGGACCGGGACTCGGTTTCCCTTTCGGTTTGGAGCTGTCGGCGTGTGGGCGGGGCCGCGGGGCGTGTGGGCGGGGCTGACGGGGTGGGCGGGGCTGACCGCGGGGTCCCCGCAGGCTCTCACACCATCCAGTGGATGTCTGGCTGTGACGTGGGGTCGGACGGGCGCCTCCTCCGCGGGTACAGTCAGCACGCCTACGACGGCCGCGATTACCTCGCCCTGAACGCCAACCTGAGGACGTGGATGGCGGCGGACACGGCGGCGCAGATCACCCGGCGCAAGTGGGAGCAGGCTGGTGTTGCAGAGGGAGACAGGGCCTACGTGGAGGGCACGTGCGTGGAGTGGCTGCGCAGATACCTGGAGATCGGGAAGGACACGCTGCAGCGCACAGGTGCAGGGCCAAGGGCAGCTCCTCCCTCTGCCTCGGGCTGGGCTCAGTCCTGAGGAAGAAGAAAGCCCTCAGCTGGGGTCATGCCCCTGCCTCAGGGCAGACGGTGTCCCTGGGTCTCCTGCTGCCTCTGTCAGCCATGGCCGCTCCCAGGCCGGGGTCTCTGCCCACAGCAGGGTCTGTGGAAACTGAGTCCTGTCGTCTGAGTGTGTCAGCCTTACACAGCAGGACAGGGAGTTTCCTTTACCTGATGGAGACATGGACGCCCTGGGCTGGTTCACCCAGTTTCTAGAGCTTTCCCAAGATACATTCTCCCAGGTTCCTGTGGGTGAGGTCATTCCTTCTGCACCCCAATTCCGTCTATTGACAGAATGGTCACGTGAGCACTTATGGAGTACCCTGGACAAATACTAAATTGTGTGTGTGTGTGTTTTCTTTTCTTTCTTTTGTTCTTTTGTTTAGGTTTTTTGTTTGTTTCTTTGTTTTGTTTTTCTAGACAGGGTTTCTCTAGCTTTGTGCCTTTCCTGGAACTCACTCTGTAGACCAGGCTGGACTCGAACTCACAGAGATCTGCCTGGCTCTGCCTCCTGAGAGCTGGAATTAAAGATGTGTGCCACCACCTCCCGGCTCTTTTCTTTCTTTCTTGGTTTTTGTTTTTGTTATTTTGAAGTTTTTCTTTTGCTTTCAGTCAGGTTTTTCCCCTCACTGGGGTGATCTTGCTTCTCTCTCCCCTGATGTTATCTGTATCAGTCTCCACAGGAGCCAGGGGGAACTGCTAACGTGGATACTTAGACACATCAGTGTTTCCTTTAAACCAGAAAGGTTCCTGTGAGCTAAGACTATTTCCTGTCATATTAACATCCAGAGCCCTCCTGCTCTCCCTCCGCCCCAACAAGTCACAGTGTTCCCCAGTGGATTAGGAATTGAACTTCCTCAGAGACAGGGTCTTCTGCAGCTCCAGGACAGGAGTGATGGATGATCCACACACCCCTGTGAGCACCGCTGTGTCCCAGTGAGTGCTGTACTGGGCCCCACAGCACACTTCCAGGGGTCCTGGTGACTATACCTTGTATCTTGTCCCCCAGAGGCAGGGCTTGGGGCGTCATTTTCTCTGGCTGAGTGTCAGAGGTTCACCACATGTGTGCTGTACACTTAGGTGAAGGCTGTTCACTTGGACAGACAGTTAGAGCTGGTCAGCAAGATGGCCTCAGTGGTTGTGCCTCAATGTTGACAGCAGTAATTGGTAACATCCTTCATGTAGCTCTTGTACCTGATTTCTTATTTTTATATGAATTAATAACATATTAATTATTTTCCATTCCTTCTCATCTTTTACCACCTACCTTATGCTATAGAACATCACATGAGGAAGGCCCTGTTGACCTGCTGGCTCATGTGGATTCTCTCTCAGCTACTGAGTCCCCCCAGGAAAATGTGCACTTCAGTGATGAGGGGACCGGCTCTACCTGAGGTCACTAGTGTGATGACAGAATTGTCCAAACAGACACAGTTTAGTGTCATCATTGGTTTAATTTTGTCTTTGGAGATTTCAGTTTATCTTGTTAAATGTGGGATTTCTTAAATCTTCCACACAGATCCCCCAAAGGCACATATGACCCGTCACCCCATACTGACAGGAGATGGCACCCTGAGGTGCTGGGCCCTGGGCTTCTACCCTGCTGAGATCTCTGTGACCTGACAGAGGGATGGGGCAGGATCTGATTCAGGACATGGAGCTGGTGGAGACCAGACCTTCTGGGGATGGAACCTTCCAGACGTGGGCAGCTGTGGTGGTGCCTTCTGGGGAGGAGCAGAAATACACATGCCAAGTGGACCATGAGGGGCTGACACAACCCCTCAACCTGAGATGGGGTAAGGAGGGTGTGGGTGCAGAGCTGGGGTCAGGGAAAGCTGGAGCCTTCTCCAGACCCTGAGCAGGGTCAGGGCTGAGAGCTGGGGTGATGACCCTCATCTTCCCCTCCTGTCCTTCCCTTCCAGAGCCTCCTCAGTCCACTGTCCCCATCGTGACAATCATTGCTGTCCTGGGTCTCCTTGGAGCTGCGGCCATCATTGGAGCTGTGGTGGCTGTTGTGAGGAGGAGGAGAATCACGGGTAGGAAAGGACAGGGTCTGGTTCTCTCTCAGCCCCTTTCAGAAGTGTGCTCTGCCTCATTAAGGGGAACATCCACAGCCCTCATTGCTCCTGTCTCTGACCTGGGTCTGCTGTCAGTTCTGGAACCTTCCTAGGGTCGGGGTCTTCCCTGGTCTCTCACAGCTTTTCTTCTCACAGGTGGAAAGGGAGGGATCTACACTCCAGCTCCAGGTAAGTGTGGGGAGCGGGATTGTCCCTGAAGCCCAGGGGGTGAAGCTGGAGTATGCCAACCCATAATACTCCTACAGTGAAATCTTCTAGAGGCCATGTTTGCACCTTCCTGTGACTATATGTAATTTTACCCCAGGCAGGGACAGTGCCCAGAGCTCTGATGTGTCTCTCCCAGACTGTAAAGGTGACACTCTGGGTTATGAATTGGGGAGGACCCAAGTGGACATGATTGGGGTTCAGGGACTCCCAGAATCCCCTCTGAGTGAGTGGTGGGTTGTTGGGATGTTGTCTTCACAGTGATTGTTCATGACTCTTGTTTGTAGCGTGAAGACAGCTGCCTGGCCTGACAGAGTGACAGAGATGTGCTCAGGTCTCTCTGTGTCACCCAGAGCCCCTCAGTTAACTCTCAGCAACAAGTCTGATGTTCCCTGTGACCCTAGGGGCTAATGTGAAGACCTGGGAGCCCAGCCACCCCTGCACAGCAGCACCCTGTCCCTGCACTGTTATATTCCCTTCCACAGCCAAACTTCCTTGTCCAGCAGACAGGAGGGGACATCTGCATCCTGTCACCTCCATGCTGCCCTGAGCTGCAGTCCCTGACTCCCCACTGAAAATAAGAATCTGAATGTCAACTTGATTGTTCATGTCCTTGATCTGACAGGTTGATTGGTGGGTAAATTAAATGATTGAAATACTTAGAGCTTTGGAGGAAATAAACGGCACCATGGAGAACCTTCTCGAATCTGTGTTCTTTGTGCTGTGTGTATCTGGTGGACAAGATGAGGCTGTGGGAGCTGAGTGTGATCAGGGCTGTCCCCAGGTGGAGCTCAGTCCATTGCTGGCTGTGACATGGTCCCTCCTCAGCTCTGTCACCTCCTGGTCTGTTCATCACTTGAACCACATGCTGAGAGTCTGTGATCACAGGGACACTAGGATGACAGAGCCTTGTCCTGTCCCCAGGACTGTGAGCAGCCAGGGCTGCTGTGACAGGTCAGCCTGGGCTCTGACCTGAGCATGGCTCTTCACCCCATTTCTCTGTTTATTTCTTGTCTTTTTAGTTTGTGTTGGAGGACTTGGCCTGTTCTTGTTCCTGTGAGTGGTGCCTGTCTCATCCCCCTTTGGGGTCCCTGAGTGACAGCATTAAGAGGTGTTTGTCCATCCTTGTCCCCCAAGGCCCAACTAAGCCCCTGACTCAGGAGAAAGTGGGCTGAGAACATGAACTTCAATCTCCTGAGCTTCTGCCTCCTTCCAGGCCCCTCCCTGGAGGTGCTCTCCTTCTTTCCATCTTTCAGAATCTAACTCGGGTTGTAGGATGGGCAGAGAGGAGGGATCCACAGGGTCTCATCTCAGATCTGTCCTGTTGGATCTGTGTCTGCCCAAGGTCCCCTCTCCCTCCCTGGCTCTGGGAATCCTCCTGCTGCCTCCAGTGGTGACTCAGGGATTTACAGGCTGAGTTTGCTGGAGATTTTAGTGTATTTAAAAGAAGTGGTCCAGGGGTTGGGGATTTAGCTCAGTGGTAGAGTGCTTGCCTATCAAGGGCAAGGCCCTGGGTTCAGTCCTCAGCTCTGGAAAAAGAAAAGAAAAAAGAAAAAAATAGTGGTCCAGGGACTCAGAAATGGCTCAGGGGTTGACAGAAATTGCTGCTCTTGCAGAGGACCCAGGTTCGAATCCCAGCACCCACACTGTGACTCCCACCCCCCACATACACTTCCAGTGCTCCTGTGGTCACCAGATAGGCACATGGTACAAAAACATACAGGCAAGAGTCACTCATAGACATAAAATTAATGAATCTTTAAAAAATAGATTGTGGGAACACCAGGGATGAAATTACTTCAACCCTGCTCTGGTTTTCATCCGGACCCTGCAGTTTTCTCTTCTAGCTTTGTGACCTCGAGTCAGGAGCTCCAGGAGCTTAGCTGAGATGTTTGAAGCCCAAAAAGGTGACAATCTCTGTCACGATGCTGCCATCTTTGTCTTGTGAGGCATGGTGACCTCAGTGCCTGGGATCCAGCAGACATTCAGACCCAATAAATGTTTGATGAATGAATAAAAATATAACTAGGATCATGGATCAAAGACAGAAAGGCAGGTAGAGAGGGAGGGAGGAATTAGCGGAGGGAAAGCTCAGGTGACCCTGACCTCAGTGGGAGGGGACCTGATGCTGCAGTCCACACAGCAGCATTTGGCCTGAGGTTGTGTTAATCAAGGGAGCTTCTGTAGAAGAGGGAGGTGAGTGTGAATTTTCCTCTAGATGGAAGCATCCCTGCTGGAACCAGGAGGAGCTGATGAGGCTCAGGAAACACAAGAAGCTACAGGTTCATGGAGCTGACACAATGTAGTGCTTCCCTCTCAGGGTTAAACCAGCTGCAGCTCCTGAGGGAGAGGAGACTGCTGAGTGGAGCTGCTGGGAGCTGTGCAGGGGACTGCAGTGATGCAGCTGGGAGAGTGGACATGCACGCTGGGGTGGGCACCTCAGTGGTTATGCCCGACTCACCCAGGCCCTGTGTGCGACCAGTGAGCTCAGGGTTCAGTAATCTGACACTGGATGGATGTTTTCCTTGGTATGCTGTCACTGTCTCCATCTGTGATGGAGGAAATCCACTCCTCAAGCAGGGGACACAGTTGTGTCCATTGTGATCAGCCCACAGAGTCTGTTCCAGATGTGAAATCCAAGTCCTATTTCTTTCTTTCTTTCTTTCTTCCTTCCTTCCTTCCTTCCTTTCTTTCTTTCTTTCTTTCTTTCTTTCTTATTTTTTTTTGTTTGTTTTGTTTTTTGAGACAGGGTTTACCTGTGTAGTTTTGCGCCTTTCCAAGAACTCACTTGGTAGCCCAGGCTGGCCTTGAACTTACAGAGATGCATCCGCCTGCCTCGGCCTCCCAAATGCTGGGATTAAAGGCATGCGCAACCACTGCCCAGCTCTTTTATATATATATACATTTATTAAGATATTTTTCATTTTACATACCAACACCAGTTGCCCCTCCCTCCCCTTCTCCACCCTCCTCACCTCCCTCCCACTCTACCCCCATCTACTCCTCAGAGTAGTCAACAAAGTGTAGCATACCAAGTTGAAGGACAGCCTAGCCCCTCCCCATTGTATCAAGGCTGAGCAAGGTATCCCACCACAGGGAATGGACTCCAAAAAGCCAGTTCATGCACCTGGGATTAGTTCTGATGCTACTGCCAAGGACCCCACAAACAGATCAAGCCATACAACTATCATCCACATTTGGCAGGCCTAGTTCGGTCCCATGCAGATTCCCTAGCTGTCAGTCCAGAGTCAGTGAGCTCCAACTAGCACTGGTCAGCTGTTTCTGTGGGTTTCCCCATCATGATCTTGACCCCGCTCTTCTTCATTTTTTTTTTTTTTGAATGCCATTTATTGAAGAAGGGAAGAGGTCTAAAATAGAGGCTTACAGCACAATGGAAGAACCCTGGAGGGCAGAAGTTTGCTTCGGATTTTTTTTTAAGCTGAGGATCAAACCCCAGGCCTTGTGTTTGCTAGGCAAGTGCTCTACCACTGAGCTAATCCCCAACCCTGCTTCTGATGTTTTACAACCTTGCATCTAAGCTGTTAATGCCCAATATGCTGGATACACAGACAAGGAACATCTCTTAAGCATTCAGGAGGGTGGAATCTGGCAGGGAATTAGCATTCGGAGGATATCAGGGTCAAGGTCAACAAGCAATGCAACAATTACCCAAACCAGGAGCTGGGCACTACAGGTCCCCCTTTTACTAAACATTGAGCTTCTGACTTAGGTTTTGTGGGACGTCAGCAGTTCACTTTACCTGTCATGGAGGTACCTGCCCAGGCCACACAGGCGTTGTGTCTTAGGTTGGTGAGCAACCCCCAGACATTACCCATCTCTGAATACTCATTATCATACAGGCTCAGTCCTGTGAGAACTGTAGAGTTAACAGTTACCAAAGATCTCTAAGTGGTGCTGGGCTTGCAATCTACACAGATTCGACACAGAAAAGACCACCAGATGTCTTAACCCACCCAAAGCCAGTAGGCTAGAGGCAATTGAGCCATTCCCTTCCTTAACGAGCCTTACTGCAAATTGGAGTCCTTGTAAGATGGTATCCTGAGAGCAAATGGAACTTGAGTTTGTAAATTTATAACTTTCAAAGCAAATTGGAATGTATATAACTATTGATTTAAATCTGTCGTGTCCCATAGAAAGAAAACATAGTTAACTGTGGTAGCTACTTTTGCTGCCAGGGTCTCCACTGTGCTAGCTGTAGTAACCAGTTATGAAATGGCAATCCCAGAAACAGTAGTAGCAGTGGTCGTCACTGTTATAGCAGCAACAATGGCAGCAGAGACGTCAAATTCTCTTCTGGAGCATGTGGGTATCCATTGGCATGAGGCCCATTTTTCTTGATCCCAGCATGACATAAGCTGGCAGCTCTACAAAAGAACAACTAAGAACCATAAAGAAAAAACAGGCAGCGCTCAAGGAACAGAACTAATGGTCTCATAACGGCTACATTCAGGCTCACAAATTTTAAGGTATCTTCAAAAGGAGCTAAATGAATTTCAGGAGGCCAAAGAAACGAAGTCCTGTTTCTAAGATACACTAGGAAGTGATACAGTGTTGCTGGTCTCCTGGAGCAAGCTCTGTGGTAAGAAGATGCCTGTGATACAGTGTAAGGGAATAAACAAGGACAGGTGTGTCAGGAGGTGGAGGGCAGAAGGGAAGGTGTCCAGAGTGAGAGGAACGGGAGCTGATGTTTTTTTAAATACATTAATAGCTTTTAGTGAGGCATGCTGGCACATACATGCTTTATTCCTAGCCCTTTCAAATTGGAGGCAGGAGGACACCTGTGAGTTCAAGTCCAGCCTGGACTACATAGTGACGCCATCTCAAAAGTTATTTATTTTAATTATGTTTTGTGTTAATTACTGTTCTGTTGCTGTTAAAACACCAAGACCAAAACAACATTTAGAAGAGTTTCTCTGGGCTACAGCATCCCGGCAAGTAAACTGAGAAAGAGCCGTAGGCATGGTGGGGAGCAGGAAGCTGAGAGCTCACTTCCTCAGTGGCTAACAGGAAGCAGAGAGAGCAATGTGGAGGCAGATGGGACTTTTTACTCTCACAGCCCCTCCCTCCCCCAGTAACACACTTCCTCCAGCAGGCCACACCTCTTAAACCTCTACCTCCCCAAATAAAACCACCAAGTAGAGAACAAAGTTCAAGTACCCAGCACTAAGGGGACATTTCTCTCAGGATCCACCACAGGGGATGTGTGGCATCCAGTGGGTGTGGCCAGGTGAGTGCAGGGCTCCTGGAGGTCAGAAGAGGGTGTCAGATGCCCTGGGTGAGGGTGCTGGGAGCTGAACTTGGGTCTGGACCAGAGCAGAAGGTTCTCTCTGAGTCTCAGCCATCCCTCCAGCCCTAAGGATGGTGTTTCAATAGGTGTTCAGTGTGGTGTCCTCCAGACAATATTGAGTAAAGTTTGAAGAAATCATTTGTTAGCTTCTTATTTATCACTTTGTATCCCCCTGATCTCCTTCAGTTGTCTTATTTCTCTAGCTACAACTTCAAGTACTACACTGCATAGATAGGGGGAGGTGGACAGCCTTGTCTTGTTCCTGATATTAGTGGCCTACTTTGGGTTTCTCTCCACTAAAGGAAATTAAGCATTAAATTAAATGTTGACTATAGGTTTGCTGTGAATTGTCTTGATTACGTTTAGGTTTGTCCCTTGTATCCCTGATCTCTCCAAGACTTTTTATCATGAAAGTGTGTTGGATTTTGTCAAAGGCTTTTTCTGCATGTAAGGAGATGATCATGTGTGGTGATATATTGCTTGTCATCTAGGAAATAAAACTTGTCTGAAGTTCAGAGGACAGAACAAGCCACCAGATTAAACATAGAGGCCAGGCAATGGTGGCACACACCTTTAATCCTAGCACTCGGTTGGCAGAGGCAGACATCCATCTGGATCTCTGTGAGTTCAAAGCCACCCTGGACTACAGGAAATTAATCCAGTTCAAAAGAGAAACAGAACCAGGCAGTGGCAGCACATACCTTTAATCCTAGCACTGGGAGTTAGAGGGCACACAGGCAGGCAGATCTCTTAAGAGTTCGAGGCCAGCCTGGGCTACAGAGCAAGATCCAAAACAGGCACCAAAGCTACACAGAAAAACCCTGTCTTGAAAAACAAAAACAACAACAAAAAAAAGTGTCTATGGTTTGTTCCTTCAGCTCTCTGATCTTTCAGTATTTACTCCAATATGTGTTTTTATTAAGAGCATTAGGATTTGTGTGATACACATGGGTTTTCCTTTCAGTTGTTTGTTTATATGGCAGATTATATTGATTTTTGTGTGTTGAACCATCTCTGTATCTCTGGGATGAAACCTATTTGCTCATCGTGGGTGATCTTTTTGATGTGATCTTGTATTGGGTTTTCCAGGATTTTGTTGAGTATTTTTGCATCTATGTTCATAAGGGGAACTGGTCTGTAATTCCCTTTTCTTTGTTGAGTCTTTGTGTGGTTTGGGTATCAGGGTGACTGGGGCCTCATAAAATGAAATGGGCAATGTTCCTTCTGTTTCTATTTTGTGGAATAATTTGAGCAGCATTGGAATCACCTCTTCTTTGAAAGTCCGGTAGAGTTCTGTGCTAAAACCATGTGGCCCTGGGCTTTTGTTGTTGGAAGTTTTTTAATGACTGCTTGTATTTCTTTAGGGATTATAGGTCAGTTCAAGTTATTTATCTGATCTTGATTTAACTTTGATAAGTTGTATCTATTGAACAAAATTACCCATATCTTTTAGATTTTCCAGTTTTGTGGAGTACAGGTCTTTGAAGTATGACTCAATGATTCTTTGGACTTCCTCAGTGTCTCTTGCTATTTCTCCCTTTTCATTTCTGATTTTGTTAATTTGGACATTTCCTGTGTCTTTTATTAGTTTTGACAAGGGTTTGTGTTAGGAGCCTTGTGGACTAGTTTTTGATCAGCATATGCTTGTCTAACGTGTCTCTGACAGGCAAGGCCTATGGAGACCGCCTCTCACTTGGCAAAGACCAGTGGACCTCAGTGCAGCACAGCACACTGCTGGGACCCGGGGCCTGCACGCTCTCGTCTCTCTCACCATGTTGAAGGTTCTCGTGGTGGTCTCTAGTGTAACCTTGCCAGTCACACCGGGGACAGGTGTGATCATTCCCAGAAACCCATTTTTATTTCTCAAATATTTTCACCTAACGTTGTTTGGGAACTGATGCTTCTCAGGTTTCTTCTCTGTAAATACCAGCTATCACTCCAGACCCTGGGAACTGTTCTGATTCAGTGCTGAGAGGATCAGAAACAATAAAAGTTACAGAGAACATGTAAGGAAGCAGCACAGGGGACATTAACTATGTCTCCCAGTTCTGGGGAAGACATTAAGAATGGTGCAGCATGATGGAAAAAGAGTCTGTTATCAAAGCTCCCCCTTTATAGAGAGGCTTAGGTGTGCAGAACCCTTGTGTAGGACAAGGGAACAGTTAGAGATATACAAGCTAACTGTGTGCAAGCAGCTTATGGCAAATCACCCCTATTTCTGTAAATACGCTTTGTTTTAGATGATATTGTTGTTTTTCACAATGTGTGCCTACGTTTATCACCTTTTTGCTTTGTTGGACAGGAAGTGTGCATCTCAATTTTTATCCAAGAGTGCAAAGTACTGAGCGCTATTTAAAAGTTGTTTTGATAAATGTTGGAGAAACCATGTTTGTTTTGCCTTGGATTACTGCTGAAGGGTGGGGAAAGCTTGTTTGTTTTGAAGTATAAATAAGATGGCTCGGGCTAGCTATTGGCCCTGCCACTCCTCTGGCTGTCAGAGTCTTCTTTGTGACAACGTCCCTTCCCTGTCTCAGGACCTGTAACCAAGCCGAGGCAGGCCCTGTGCAGCTTGTCTATCTTGTTGATTTTCTCAAAGAACCAACTCTTTGTTCCACTGAGTCTTTGTATTGTTCTCTTTGTTTCTATTTTATTGATTTCAGCCCTCAGTTTGATAATTATTTGTGTGGTGATATTGTGTCCCCCAATATACTGTGCACCCTAATAAACTTATCTGGGGTCAGAACAGAGCAGCCACTAGATAGACATAGAGGCCAGAAAATGGTGGCACACACACCTTTAATCCTAGTATTCTGGAGGCAGAGATCCATCTGGATCAAAAGCCACACTGGAAACAGCCAGGCTTGGTGACACACGCCTTTAATCCCAGGAAGTGATGGCAGAAAGCTTTTAGGCTTTTAGCAGCAGTACAGCTGAGATCCATTTGGGTGAGGACTCAGAGGCCTTAAGTCTGAGGAAACAAGAGCAGCTGAGAAGTTGGCAAGGTGAAGTTGTTCTGTCTCTCTGATCTTTCAGCGTTCACCCCAATACCTGGCTCTGGGTTTGTTTTTATTAATAAGACCTTCTAACAGTCATGCTAATTTGCATGCTACTCCTTTTGGATGTGCTTGCTTCCTTAGTTCTAGACATTTCAGGTGTGCTATGAAGCCGATAGTATGAAATCTCTCCAATTTTTTTTTTTTAATGTAGGAACTTAGTGCTGTGAACTTTCCTCTAGCACCACTTTCATTGTGTCCCATGAGTTTGGATATGTTATTCATTAATTTTCATACCAGGAAATCTATAATTTCTTTCTTTCTTAGTTGACACAGTAGTGATCCACTAGAGAGCTGTTCAGTTTCCATAAGTTTGTAGACTTTCTGTTGTTTCTGTTGTTATTGAAATCCAAATTTAACCAATGGATGTCTGACTTGAGACAGGGAGTTATTTCAATTTTCCTGTATCTGTTCAGACTTGCTTTGTGACCAAATATGTGGTTAATTTTGGAGACAGTTCCAGGAGGTGCTGAAAAGAAGGTATATTCTTTTGTGTTTGAATGAAATGTTCTGTAGATATCTGTTAGGTCCATTTTATTTATAACATCTATGAACTCCAGTGCTTTGCTGTTTAGTTCTTGTCTGGATGATAGGTCCATTAGTGTGAGTGCAGTACTGAAGCCTCCCACTAAAATGTGTGAGGGTTGATGTGTGCCTTTAGCATTAGTAATGATTCTTTTACAAACATGGGTGCCCTTGTGTTCAGAGTATAAATGTTAAGAATTGAAACATCATATTAATGGATTTTTCCTTTGATGAGTATGAGGTGACCTTCCCCATTTCTTTTAACTTGGTTTGAAGTCTACTTTGTTGGATATTAGAATGGCTACCACAGCTTGCTTCTTATGTCCATTTGATTAGGAAATTGTCCTATGCTTTTCTCTGATGTAATGTCTGTCTTTGATGTTGAGGTGTGTTTTTTGTGTGCAGCAGAAGGATGGATGCTGTTTTCTTATCCATTCTGTTAGTCTGTGTCTTTGTATTGGGGAACTGATGCTGCTGTTAAGGCCAGCTTTCAGCAGTACAGAGAGATCGGAGAGGACATGTAGATAGAGAATTACTGGACAGATGCACAGACACACTTGTAGTTGGGTTTTTTTTTTACTATTTGCTCTTTAGGGGCCCGCCACCCAGCTCCCAAATAATCACATGCAGACTTATTCTTACTTATGAATGGTCAACCTGAGCTTGGCTTATCTCTAGCCAGTTTTCCTTAACTTAAATTATCCCATGTACCTTTTGCCTCTGGGCTTTTACCTTTCTCTATTCTATGTACTTGTTTTCTTTTTACTCCATAGCTGGTTGTGTGGCTAGGTGGGTGGCCCCTGGGCAACCCCATCTTTTTCTCCTCTTCTTGCTCCTCTCTCTTCTCTCTTCTATTTATTCTCTGCCTGGCAGCCACACATATCACTCTCCTGCCCAGCGATTGGTTGTTCAGCTCTTTATTAGATTAATCAAGTGTTTTAGACAAAGGAACACAGCTTCACAGAATTAAACAAATGCAACATAAAAGAGTGCAACACATCTCTGCATCATTAAACAAATATTCCTCAGCATAAACAAATGTAACACACTTTTCCTCAAGAGACAGAATTAACTGTAGCTTTGGAGCCTGTCTTGGAATTTGCTCTGTAGGCCAAGCTGGTCTCAAACTCACAGAGATCTACCTATCTCTGCACCATCACTACCTGGCTAATGTAACACATCTTAAAGTAATATTCCACAACATTTCCCCCTTTTCGTCTAAATAAAAATCAAAGTAATTTGGTAAAACTATATACAACTTGATACAAAGTTATCAAGTAAAAGTTACATTTAAAATATTCAGTCCACTTGTGTTTAGCAAAATAGAAAAAATACTCCAGGTTTGGGGAGTTAGCTCAGTGGTAGAGAGCTTGCCTAGGAAGTGCAAGGCCTGGGTTTGATCCTCCTGAAAAAAAGAAAAAGAAAAAATACTCCCTTATCCACCTTATTTTAGTGATTCTAAAGTTTTATACCTAAATTACTTTTTATCATAACTAAGGAAAAACTATAACTCTATTTAGTCTTTAACTCCATCAAAGACCACAGAAGTATGTAATATTACCTAACAACAGAGACATCTGGCTCCCTGGCTCCCTACAGGCTTAGAACATCTGACAGACATTTCTGTGAAGCAGGAAGTTTGAAGGACAGTCTTGCTTTATCTTGGCAAAGTTCAACAGTCTTTTTCTGTGTCCTTTTGTGCAGTCTGTACAGCATGCTGTCAGCAGCCAATGCATGAGCAGTTTCTTGCCCAAAGGGATAGCCTTGCCATATTGAAAGCAAATTCCATATGGAGTTTCTTCACTGCCTATTATCCTTTTATGAAGTAAATTGGTGTTGCCAGGAGCAGATGTGTCTCATTGTCCTGAAAAACCTTAGGTTATTAAACATCTTAAATATCATCTGTAGGTCTTTGAAGTATTTGAAAATCATGTGTCTAAAATATACCTTATAGGCGGATCTCTGGGAATTCAAGGTCACATTGGAAATAGCCAGGCATGGTGACTCACACCTTCAATCCCAAGAAGTGAGCCTTTAATTCCAGGGAGTGATGGCAAAAACAGAAAGATATATAAGGGGTGAAGCCCGGGCACTAGAAGCATTTGGCTGGTTAAGCATTCAGGCTTTTGAGCAGCAGTTCAGCTGGGAGCCATTGGGATGAGGACACAGAAGCTTCCAGTCTGAGGAAACAGGAGCAGCTGAGGAATTGGCAAGGTGAGGTGGCTATGGCTTGTTCTGCTTCTCTGATCTTCCAGAGTTCACCCCAATAACTGGCCTCTGGGTTTGATCTTAGTAATAAGATTCCTTAAGATTTGTGCTACATTTAATTTCTTTCTTTATTTCTTCTTTGACCCATTGGTGATTCAATTGGGCATTATTCAGTTTCCATGAGATTGTAGGCTTTCTGTAATTTTTTTATTGTTGAAATCTAAGCCATGGTGGTCTGATAAGATACAGGAGGTTATTTCAATTTTTTGTATCTGTTGAGATTTGCTTTGTGACCAAGCATGTGGTGGATTTTGGAGAAGGTCCCGTGGGGTGCTGAAAAGAAGGTATATTCTTTTGGGTTGGGGTAGAATATTCTATAGATATCTATTAAGTCTACTTGAGTCATAATGTCTGTTAGTTCCCTTATTTTCTCTGTTAAGTTTCTGTCTGGCAAACCTGTCCATTGGTGAGAGTAGGGTGTTAGAGTCCCCCAATACTAGTGTATGGGGTTTGATGTATGATTTTAGCTTTAACAATGTTTCTTTTACAAATGTTGGTGCCCTTGTATTTGGGCATAAATATTCAGAATTGAGACGTTATCTTGTTGGATTTTCCCTGTGATAAATATGTAATGTCCTTCCCAATTTCTTTTGATTGATTTTAATTTTAAGTATATTTTATTAGATATTAGGATAGCTGCACCAGCTTGCTTCTTAAAGCCTTTTGATTGGAAAGTTTATTCCCAGCCTTTTATTCTGAGGTAGTGCCTGTCTTTGAAGTTGAGGTGTTTTTCTTGTATACAGTAAGTGGATGGATCTGGTTTTCATATCCATTCTGTTAGCCTGTGTCTTTTTATAGATGAATTGAGACCATTTGATATTGATGGATATTATTGACCAGTGATTGTTAACTGCTGTTATGTTTTGTTGGTATTGTTATGTGCTTCTCTTCTTTGGTATTTGTTGGTATGGGACTATCTCTTGCCTGTGTTTTCATGGGTGTATGTAACTTCCTTAGGTTGGAATTTTTCCTCCTAGTGCTTTCTGTAGGGCTAGATTTGTGGAGAGATACTGTTTAAAATCTTGTTTTATCATAGAATATTTTGTTTACTCCATCTATGTTGATTGAGAGTTTTGCTGGGTATAATAATCAGGGTTGGCATTCATGGTCTCTTGGTGTCTGCATAATGTCGGTCCAGGACCTTCTGGCTTTTAGAGTCTCCATTGAGAAGTCAGGTGTTATTCTTATGGGTCTGTCTTTATCTGTTACTTGGCCTTTTTTTGCAGCTCTTTGAATCCAGTCTATTTGGTGTTCTGCAACCTTCTTGAATCTTTATAGGCATTTCCTTCTTTAGGTTGGGAAAATTTTCTACTATGATTTTGTTGAATATATGTTCTGTGCCTTTGAGTTGGTATTCTTCTCCTTCTTCTTTCCCTATTATTCCTAGGTTTGGTCTTGTCATGGTGTCCCAAATTTCCTGGACACTTTGGGTCATGACTTTGTTGGTTTTAGTGTTTTCTTTGACTGATGCATCTATTTACCCTACTGTATCTTCAAGGCCAGAGATCCTCTCTTCCATCTCTTGCATTCTGGTGGTTACACTTGTATCTGTAGTTCCTGTTTGTTTACTCAGATTTTCCAATTCCAGCATCACCTCAGTTTGTGGCTTCTTTATTGTCTCCATTCCAGTTTTCACATCTTGAACTGTTTCCCTCACATGCTTAATTGCTTTCTCTTGACTTTCAAAGGATTTACTGATTTCTTCCCATATTTTGTTTGACTTTTCCTTGATTTCTTTAAGGGAATTCCCCATTTCCTCTTTTAAGATCTCTAATATCTTCTTAAAGTCATTTAAAGTCTTCTGTTTCTTCTGTGTTGGGATGTTCAGGTCTTGCTGATGTAGGTTCTGAATGAGCCATATTGATTTTTATGTTGTTGACTATATTTTTGCACTGGCATCTACCCATCTCTTTTTCCACTTGGGCAAGTGGTGTCTGTGTCTGAGGGAGCCTCTCTTGGTCTGACTGATACTTTTGGTCCAGTGGGAGCTCTTTGTCTACTCGATGCTGATGGACTTTTTTGTCTCAGGAAGCAGCCCTTAGTCTAATTGGTGCTAGTGGGCTCTGTCTCAGGGAGTAACTGCAATCATAGCCTATGGTAGTTGGTGATAGTCTGACCTGTCTTCAGGAGGTCTGCCTGACAACTGGCCTGAAGTTGGGACTCTTATTCCAATCTGATGCTGGCAGGCTCTGTCTCAGGCAACAGTTGCAGTCTCTGAGGGTGGATGGGATTTGGGGGAGATGGGCTTGCGGTACAGCATCTGATCGGGGATGGTCGTATTCTGACCTGTGTGCAGAAGTTCTGCCTGCCAACTGCCCTGAAACTGGGACTGCAATGGTTGGTGGTGTAGGGGCGCAGGGTTGTGCCCCTGGGCCCAAAGCCTAGGGGCTCAGGTGTTCGGGTATGAGGATAAAGACTCACTTCTTAGTCCAGTCAGGTGCTGGCAGCCTCTGTCTCAGGGAACAGTTGCAGCCAAATGGTCATTTCTACTTTAAATCCTCAGAGTGCACACTCACTGATCAACAATTTTTCATTAAATCATACCAGGAGGCCAAGGGGAAAAATGGGTACAAGGAATTAATCATCACCTTAGTAACCAAGCTACCATTAGCAAGAAAGGTAGGTCAGCTAGTAACAACCAGGGTGCTTTTGTTCTTGTTCTCTGACCTCAGTGAATCCCTTGCTCAACCATTAAAAGTGTGCTCTTCTAAACCTAGAATTGTTCCCTAAGATTTTCTACATCAAAGACATTGACAAAATCATCTTAACCTGACTATACTAACCATCTACCTCTCTAAATTCTTTCTAAGGGTGGTGGTCGAATCCTTAATCTGCTCCAGTAGCAAATCTTGGAAAAAGTCAATCAGTTATTGTTAAGTACCAGTAACACTGCCCAGTGAGGGGCTAGAAACACCCTTAGTTTTCCTACAACTCATAGGTTATGAGGGACCTGGTGACCATGAGGGCAATAAGCAGAACTATACTCAATTACAGCATTAGGTCCTCAGATCAATTCTTCCTTGGGGGCTCTGCCTCTCCAAGGCTCACCTAGCTTGTTTATTCTGACTACTGAGTTGTTTTCCACGAGTTCCAAAGCTGCTTGCTGTTCTTCTCTCATGACTCCTGACAAATTAGTCCATTTATGTTGAGAGATAACAATGCCCAGTGGTCATTACTTTTACTTTGTTGTTGTTGTTGGTGGTGGTGGTGGTGTGTGTGTGTGTGTGTGTGTGAAGGGACACTAGCCCACTCGAATATGTGGTCTGGCAGGCTTTGCTCTTCTCTCCCATTCCCTCTGCCTTGCTAAAATCCATTAGATTACATCCCTAAAGCTAGCCATCAAAGTTTATCCCCTTATTTGAACACTTTCGTGGGCCAGACTCATTCCTGAGGGTGAGTACCAAAGTCCAGCAATCACAACCCATCTTTGCTTCACCTACTGAACTCACCCAATCAAAATACAGCACTGCAGGCTAGCCCATGCTAACACAGACCTCTCCTTTTCAACATTACACCTGCAGGGTCATTGCTGCCATTTCTCTGGCGGGTCAGAAAGCAGCCACTTAGCTTTTCTTCCCCTCTTGATAAAGCCTCTCCCTGTGAAAGCCTGTGTTTGGGTGTGGTTTGCACCTACTCTGGGGCCTGGGAGAAGCCCCCACTGTGCAGGGGTCTCCTTCAGTGTGTGCTCATGCTTCCCTTCTTTTAGTCTTGCTGGGATGAGATTATTATTTCCTGTGTTTTCATGGATGTCGTTACCTCTTTGGGTTGGGGTTTTCTTTCTAGTACCTTCTACAGGGCTAAATTTGTAGACAGATATTGTTTAAATTTGACCTCCAAACCAAGAGTCTGCTAAATGGAGAAAAACTCAAAGCATTTCCACTAAAGTCAAGGACAAGACAACGATGCTCATACTCTCCCATCCATGTTCAACACAGAACATAAAGTCTGGGGCTCAGGAATGAGACCAGGGAAGGAGATGATGGAGACACACATAGGGAAGGAGATGATAGAGACACACATAGGGACGGAGATGATGGGGACACACATAGGGAAGGAGATGATGGGGACACATAGGGAAGGAGATGGATAGGGAAGGAGATGATGGGGACACACATAGGGAAGGAGATGATAGAGACACACATAGGGAAGGAGATGATGGGGACACACATAGGGAAGGAGATGATGGGGACACACATAGGGAAGGAGATGATGGGGACACACATAGGGAAGGAGATGATGGAGACACACATAGGGAAGGAGATGATGGAGACACACATAGGGAAGGAGATGATGGGGACACACATAGGGAAGGAGATGATGGGGACACACATAGGGAAGGAGATGATGGGGACACACATAGGGAAGGAGATGATGGAGACACACATAGGGAAGGAGATGATGGGACACACATAGGGAAGGAGATGATGGAGACACACATAGGGAAGGAGATGATGGGGACACACACATAGGGAAGGAGATGATAAAGACACACACAGGGAAGGAGATGATGGGGACACACATAGGGAAGGAGATGATAGAGACACACATAGGGAAGGAGATGATGGGGACACATATAGGGAAGGTGATGATGGGACACACATAGGGAAGGAGATGATGGGGACACACATAGGGAAGGAGATGATGGGGGACACACATAGGGAAGGAGATGATGGGGACACACATAGGGAAGGAGATGATGGGAACACACATAGGAAGGAGATGATGGGGACACACATAGGGAAGAGATGATGGGACACCATAGGGAGGAGAGATGGGACACACATAGGGAAGGAGATGATGGGGACACACATAGGGAAGGAGATGATGGGGACACACATAGGGAAGGAGATGATGGGGACACACATAGGGAAGGAGAAAGTCCAAGTGTTTTCATCTGTAGATGATGATTCTGTGCAGTAGAGACCCCAAGAATCCATCAGAAAACTCCACTGCTCAGGACCACCAACAATAAGACCCAACAGCCTCTTAGTCACTAATGAAAACAGACTAAGAAAGAGATCAGGAAACTATTCCACCACAATAGGCTAAAATAAAAATATCGTGGAATAACCCTAACCAAGGATGAAATCATCAACACCCTGAATGAACAGATGAAGAAGACACTAGAGGATGGAAAGAACTTCCCTGGTTGGGAGAAATGGTTGTTATTCCAAAAGCAATCTGCAGATCTAAAGCGATCCCAATCCTGCAACTCACTAGAGCGACCAGATTAGCCTCGAACTCACAGAGAATTGTCGGCATCTGCTCTGCATTGTTGGTATTAAAGGCACATGTCACACACGACCTTAAATGATTTTTGTAACAGGAGGGTGATGGGAAAATTCAAATGGGAAGCTGCACGTGGGTGTGAACAAGTGGGGGTCAGTGCTGAGATTGAGCAGTGGGTGTGTGTGTGAGCAAGTGGGGGTCAGTGCTGAGATTGAGCAGTGGGTGTGTGTGTGTGAGCAAGTGGGGGTCAGTGCTGAGACTGACCAGTGGGGTCCTTCCCTCCCTGCCCCTCTCAGTCCCTTGAGAAGATGGCTTTCTCTTGGGCTGGGCTGGGGAGAACTGGGTGTGAAGGAGGCTGTGGGACTTCTTTGGAGCCTGTCTTCTGGAAGAGATTTCTGCTCCCCCATACACACCTTCACCCCAGAACTCTCCTCTTGGCCCTGCCTCCATGTGAAAGTGTGATAGCCCAGAGTGAGCATCATGGCAGCGTCTTTGGGCCTGGACGAGGCACCTGCCTTGGCCCTGCCCAATCTGGCCTGGCAGAGCCTGGAACCTGTGTTGCGGGTCTGAGGTTTCAGGTCGTGCAGTTCAGTTGCTTTGGAAAGTGGTGCGCAGTCAGCCTTCTCAGTACTCACTGCATGCTGAGGGCTGTTCACACCCGGGTCCACCCGACTGGAATGATCACACTGACCTGCCTCAAATACTGATTTCTGCTTCCCACATGCTCCCAGAAGGCCCCTATCTCATGCTGCATTGCGTTGTCTGAGGAACTGTCTTCTCTATCAGGCCTGGGCACCTGTGTGCCCTCAGAGCCTTGGCATGACACTGTGAGTGTCCTGCAGTTCTGAGGCTGAGTTCTCCACATATGTAACAAAAGTCCTGTCCACCCTGAGCCTGTCTAAGAGTGCTGGTTTTCCTGTGACTGGGAGAGCCTGTGGGCAGGTGTGGCTCAGAAGGGGCAGGACTCTTGCTTACCTGGGCAATGGATGTCTTCATAGAAACGTGCCTCGGAACCCAGGACTGCTGGGGGAGCGGCTTCTGCATGGCCCATAGCTTTGGTGCTCCATGCACATCTGTATTCCTCTCTGATTGTCAAGGAGGATAGTTTCTGCAGAGAAGGACAGTCCAAGACTTAGGTGAGAGGCTTTGCCGAGGTCGGGTTCTCACATGAGGCTGGAGTGCTTTAGATAAGGCCGAATGCTTCAGTCTCTATTAGGTTCCTTGTTTTTATTTTCAGATTATTGCCTGTGTGTGTTTCCACTGTGTGTATGTAGAACACCAAATGTGCAATGCTCACGTAGGCCAGCAGAGGGCACTGTGTCCTCGGGAACTGGAGTTACAGATGGTTATGAGAGCTACCTGACAGGAATGCTGGGCATCCAACCTGGGTCCTCTGCAAGAGCAGCGGGTGCTCCTACCACGTAGCCACCTCTCCTGCTTGAGATCCCCATTGCTGGAGAGATTTGACCCAATCCTAGTAGGAGATTTTCACAGAGAAATCCAGAAAACTCCAGACAAGCCTTGCTAGGTTCCCCACTCAGTCACCATTAGAGTCCCCCTTTCTGTCAACTTCAGACAGCTTATGTCAACTTGACAGAAGCCGAAGTCATCTGAGAGGAGGGAGCCTTGACTAAGAAAATGCCTCCAGAGGGTCAGGCTGTAGGAAAGCCTGTGGGGCACTTTCTCTCTCCCCTCCCCCTGCCCACCCCTTACAGTTTGTGTGTAGACCTGGCTATCTTGGAACTTGGTAGCCCAGGCTGGCTTCAAACTCAGAGATCCACCTGCCTCTGCCATCAAGTGCTGGGATTAAAGCTGTGTCCCACCACAACCTGGCAAGCATTTTCTTACTTGGTAACTTACGAGGGAGGGCCTAGCACACTGGTTTGTGCCACCCCTGGGCTGGTGGTCTTGTGTTCTATAAGAAAGCAGGCTGAGAGCTGGGCCTAGTAGCACACACCTTTAATCCCAGCACTTGGGCAGCAGAGGCAGGTGGATCCCTGATTTGAAGCCAGCCTGGATACACAGTGAGTTCCACTACAGCCAGAGCTACACAAACCATGATGAGCCAGCCTGTAGGCAGCACCCCTCCATGGCCTCTGCGTCAGCACCTGCCTCCAGGTTCCTGTGCAGTGTGACTTCCTGTCCTGACTTCCTTCGATGGTGAACAGCACTGTGTGTGAAAGCTGAACAAACCCTTTCCTCCTCAAGGTTCTTTGGTCATGGTGTGTCATCACAGTAATAGACACCTGACTAGGACATATCACTGTGGGTTTAGTCACCCAGTAAAAACCCAAACGCGTGAGAGGGGGATGTCTAACAAGAGTTCCTAAGATTCAAATCCTGTAACCAAAATGACCCCTTAGCTCTTCCAAAACACCAAAGCAGCAGCCGCCCTCTTCCAACCTCTAGAAACGTCTTTGCAGGTGGTGGCTGCAGTAGGAGCTAATGAGCCCACTAATACCTCAAAAATAACCAAATGGTGGGGCTGGAGTTGGCGTTCAATGGTTAAGAGCATTGGCTGCTCTTACAGACGACATGAGTTCCCAGCACTCCTGGTTGCTCACAATCATCTGACTGCAGTTCCTGGGGATCTGTCGCCCTCTTCTGGCCTGCATGGGCACTGCACAGTTGTGCACAGACATACATACAAAATACTCATACACACGAAGTACAACTAAAAGTATCGAAAAATAGCCCAGAGGGTGTCTTCTGTGACTAGTGTTGCTGACAGCACATGACCAACCACAACTACAGGTCTGCTTTCTGTGGAGGCTAATCTTGTCAATGTTCACCTGGGAAGAGTGAGCCTCATCCGCGGAATTACCTCCATTCGATTGGCCTGTGAGTATTTTGAGGCATTTCCTTGATGGCTGATTTATAGGGAGCAGAGGAGGTAGGTGAGTGAGTGTGAGTGAGTGAGTGGGATAATGTGTGTTTTGACATGGGTATGGCCGGCCGGTTGAGGACCCCAAGAACTAATGGCCCATGGTACATTGACAAGGCCATTCCAATAGAGCCTGGCTCAAGAGGGATGGCAAAGCTGTCCTTGGAGTCCACACCTGCGTGTCTGCGATCTATTGATCAATGTGTGCAAAGATCACCACCTGTGGCTTCCTGCTCCTGGATGTTTATAGCTGAGACGTCTCACCTATACAGACCTCCTACCCACACTAGCTAACCCCTTCTCTGCTGTACCTGTAAATGTGTGGAGGTTCCAGGATGTGGAGGTGTCAGTGGCAGTAGAGAAAGCCACCTTATCCCAGCTTCATTGTCTGTGTGTCTGTCCTTTCTTCATTCCCTCGCTGGCCCTAGTCAGTGTGGTGGAACTGTGTTCCCCAAAATATTGTACACCCTAATAAACTTATCTGGAGTCAGAGACAGAACAGCCACACTATTAAACATAGAGGATAGGCAGTGGTAGCACACGCCTTTAATCCCAGCATTCCAGAGGCAGGAATCCATCTGTTCAAGGATACAGCCAAGCATGGTGATTGAAGCCTTTAATCCCAGGGAGTGATGGTAGAAAACAGAAAGGTATATAAGGCATGAGGACCAGAAACTAGAAGCATTTGGCTGGACTTTAGGCTTTGGAGCAGCACAGTTCAGCTGAGATCCATTTGGATGAGGACTCAGAAGCATCCAGTCTGAGGAAACAGGATCAGCTGAAGAACTGGCGAGGTGAGGAAGCTGTGGCTTGTTTTGCTTTCTCTGATCTTCCAGCATTCACTCCAATACCTGGCTCCAGGTTTGATTTCATTAATAAGAACTTTTTTTAAAAAAAGATTTATCTATTTATTATGTATACAGTGTTCTCCCTACATGCATGCTTGCAGGCCAGAAGAGGGCGCCAGATCTCATTACAGATGGTTGTGAGCCACCATGTGGTTGCTGGGAATTGAACTCAGGACCTCTGGAAGAAGAGCCAGTGCTCTTAACTGCTGAGCCATCTCTCCAGCCCAATAAGAACTTTTAAGATTCCTGCTACAAGTGAGGGTTCTAGGACCTAAGCAGTGGGTGCGGTACAGATTGACAGGATGGCACTTTGTGGACAATGCCATCCTTAGGCACGTGTTTCTGGGGTGTGCAAAAAGCAGCTTTGGGGTTGGGGATTTAGCTCAGTGGTAGAGTGCTTGCCTAGCAAGCACAAGGCCCTGGGTTCCATCCTCAGCTCTGGGGGGAGGAGGGGCAGCTTTCCCAGGAAGTCTGTGAGAGATGGTCAGTGAGCATGTCTCATGGTCTCTGCTTCAGTTTCTGTCTCCAGCCCCAAGGACAGGCTGCAACCTGCAAGCCAGATAAAGCCTATCCACTCGTAGATGCTTTTGGTCACAGTATTTGTCCAGCAGAGAATGCAAACGAGGACTGCATCTAATGGGTAGCAGGGTTGACACACTGTCTCAGTCAGGGTTTCTATCACTGCAAGGAAACCCCAGGACCAAAAAGCAAGGTGGGGAGGAAAGGGTCTTTTCATCATCTAAGGAAGTCAGGGCAGGAACTCACACAGGGCAGGAGCCTGGATACTGGAATCCATGCAGAGGTCATGGAGACGTGCTGCTTACTGGCAAACTCCTCATGGCTTGCTCAGCCTTCCTTCTCATAGAACCCAGGACCACCAGCCCAGGGATGGAACTTTCCATAATGGGCTGGGCCCTCCCCCATTGGTCACTAATGAGAAAATGCCTTACAGATGGATCTCATGGAGGCATTTTCTCAACTGAGATTCCCTCCTTTCAGAAAACTCTAGTTTGTATGTCCAGTTGACATAAACTCGTTAGTACACACATAAGGAGTATAATTGCTTGGGGACTGGAAAAATGGTGGTTGAGAGCACTTAGCTTCTCTTCAGAGGACCTGAATTTGATTCCCAGCATCCATAGTAGGCTAACAATCATGTGTAACTCTGGTTCCTGGGGATCTGCGCTCCTTGGATACAGCATGCATGTGGTGCATAGATGTGCATGCAAACAAAATACCCATATACACAGAAATAAAGAAAAACTTTTTTTACAAAAAATATGAAGCAGTAGATTAGGAGGCATCTGAGAGACTGCATTCACCCCTGTTAACAAGAGTCTACATGCTACATCTCTTTCTCAGGCCTTCAGGAATGCTCTTTCTGAGAGGAGAGGGACTCTCTGCTTGCACAAGGGTCATATTCTTCCTGAGCCACCTTTGAGCATTGACCATGTTGAAGCTGGTGATGGTTGACGTCTAATTTCAGTGTTAACTGAGTCTGGAACCAACAAACAGACAAGCCACTGGGCATTCCCGTGAGGGACTTCCAAGATCAAGTTATATAGAGGAGAGATCCACCCTGAATATGGGGAGCTCCTTCCGGTGGCCACAGATAAAAAGGTCTAGAGAAAAGCTTCTCCCTTTCCCTGCTTGCCTTCACACCATGCTGGCAAGTACTCATGGCTTGTATGAGTCTCACTGTTGAGTTCATCTATCATATTTTGGTAGCCGCTGTAGGTAATGTTAATCCTACTGGACAAGAGTAAAGACCATTACCCAGATTTTTTGGTTAAATTCTTAAAGGTTTGTTTCTGTCTGTCATGGCTATCTCCATAATGCATGCTTTGAGAAATAGCAACAAACACAGGAGAGAGCTGCGTTTACATAGTTCAAATACCCCGGCAAGTCTAGGGTTTTTTCAAGGATTTGGTTTCCCAGAAGAATTTTGGTTATGTAGGGACTTGACTGAACATTTTCTAATTATTTGGCAGAACATCTTATCAAGGTACATTCAGGCTGTGAGTCAAACTCCACAGGTGGGGGGTTTGTCAAATCCAGAAACAGGTTAAGCATGGTCAAGCTTGAATTTTGCAGCAAATAGAAATGAATGTGTTTTGACCTTATAACAAAATAGATGGAGTCAGGATGATCCATCAGTAACAGGTCAGTGGAAAATCACCCTGTCCCTGGCCTGTCTCTGAGCTTCAAGACTTGATAATCCCTACCCCATCAACTCAGGATTCACCGGCAAACAATGTTTCTCAAAGTTGACTGTCAAGCAATACAGCAATACTTTCATCCACACTGTGTATTTCCACTAGCTCACTGCACAAAGCTCCAAAACCCTGTTAAAACCCTCCCCTCCACCAGGCCATCTGCTGTCTCTGTTCCTGTCAGAGGCAGCCACCATTCTGTGTTTCTCCCCAATCAGTCTCTCTGTGAGGTTTGTTGCATGGTGTGACTTTGTGGTATTTCTTGGTTCCCAACTGTCCAAGATGCCCTTGCACCAAAAACAAAAAAACAAAAACAAAAACAAAAACAAACAAAAAACCCCTCACAGCTGCCACCACCATTCTTCAGGGACATCAGAACCCAGCCTTCTGTGGACGTCCTTGGAGGGCTGAAGGCCATTGGCTCATCAGGGACCACAGGCTTTTAGTACCAGACAGGGACTGGTGAGTCCTCTGCTTTGTGTCCTGTGCAGCTGCTGGTTCTCAGCAATGGAAAAGCAGCTGATGCACCCACTGGGATGGAATTCACATCCTTGTGAATATGAACAACTATACCAAGGGTGCTTGACAATGAGCACTCTGTTCTCGGACCAGCTCCTGAACATGGCTGGGATACCCTGCACTAGTGATGTGCTCCTCATGGATCGTGTCATTGCTGGTTGGAAATGTCACCAGCTGGCATTGTGGGGTATATTCTGAGAAACTGGCTCATCATGCATCTCCTATTTCTCCCATTGGTGGTTATACTATTATGTTTCTAAACCTGGCCATAGTTCCCTCCACTAAAAATGTACAATCACTGGCCTCACCAAAAGTTCTGGCCTCTGTGAAGATTTCCTTCATCATTCATTGTTCAGGATTGTGTCAGTATGGGCTGTGATACAGCAGCTGTCCATTTCTAAATGGTGACTGCACAGTGAGCAGAACCTGTCGATCCAGCCGCCTCTCTTCTTCAGTCAGCTGATCACAGGACACACCCCATGAGGTGCACTGTGGGAAACAGAAAGCCACAGCAGTAAGGGCCATAGACAACGGTCACTCCTTCATGTGACTTGCTGGTGCCTTCAGGATGTGCTCAGGCCCCATGTGTATCTCCCGTCTCCCCTGTGATGAAATGAGACCACTGCCTCACACTTCAGCCACCACATCTCACACTCTCCTGCCGCCCTGCTGTCCCCAGATGGACTGTCCCTCAAATCATGAGCCAAAATAAATAATTTCTCCCTTGTTACTGTTGTTGTGTACTTTGCCATCACAATGAGAAGAGCAGATCAAGATGAAGGAACCCTCAGTCCTTCTCCAGAACCATGTCTGCCTGCATCTGCCTTGCCTTCCTGATATGACAATAACGGACTAAATCTCTGAACGTGTAAGCCAGTCCCAATTACATGTTTGCTGTGGATGATTCATTGGTAAATCAAACACTGATTGGTCAGTAGCCAGGCAGGAAGTATAGGCGGGACTAAGGGAGAGACCCCCAGCTGCTGCCAGGACAAGGAAGATGTAAGGTACCAGTAAGCCATGAGCCACGTGGCAAAGTACAGATTAATAGAAGTGGGCTAAATATAAGAGTAAGAGCTAGACATTGGTAGCTAATGGCCATGCAGTTTAAATAATATAAGCGTTTGTGTGTTTATTTTATAAGTGGGTTGTTGGACTAACAGGGCTTGGCAGGGGCTGGAGAGAAGGTCTCCAGCAACACATGTTTTACTTTATAAGAGTTGCCGTGGTCATGGTGTCTCTTCACAGCAATAGAAACCTTAACTAAGACATCCACGGAGCCAGTATAGACAGAGAACAGCATTGTGCTGCTGAAGTACCTACACAGACCACCACCCTGGCTGTAAGATGCCACAAACCTGCTGGTGTTCGTGGCCTTGCTAATCACCCTGCTACTGTTGGCGTGTGCCAGGTATTTCATGCAACTTCTGTTTTTATCTAATTCTAGTTGGCCCAGGAATTGTTTGGAGATACGGCATCTGAGGAAGGAGGTCATGAACCTTTAGGGTTTGAAACTAAGAGCACCTTGCAGTTTCCACACAGGATAGGATCTTATCGCCAACAGAGGATACTTGCTAAGGAAGGCCACTGAGCCCAGCCACAGCCCTTTATCAGGAAAGGATAAGGGATAAGGACATTAGGAGCCTCTGTCTTTAGTGACCTCGGGTTGAAATTTCCCAAGGCACTGAGGAATGTCTACAATTGAATTTATAACCACTTCAAAAAGCATTCACACATAAGCCATAGAGACACAAACAGAATTGAACATCATTTGGACCATTACACATTTTATCTTAAAATATTTGTGTCTTGAGGTCTTAGCTTAAAACATTTACATCTTGGCTCTTGAACAATTTTTTTTTTTTTTTTGAAACACGGTTTTTCTGTGTAACAGTCCTGGCTGTCCTGGAACTTGATTTGAAGACCAGGCCAGCCTTGAACTCACAGAGACTCACCTGCCTCTGCCTGGAAGTGCTGGGATTAAAGTTGTGTGCCACCACCACCCGACTTCTTGAACACTTTTGTTTGTTTGTTGTTTGCACTGTTGCAAGGCTAAAGTTTTCAGGCAAAGAAGAGTTTTATTTGTTGGTGTTCTGTTTTGCACAGGTCCACAGAAGAATTAGCGTCAATCCAGGATGAATTTTTATTTTTTATTTTTTATTTTTTGGTGGAGCTGAGGATCGAACCCAGGGCTTTGCACTTGCTAGGCAAGTACTCTACCACTGAGCTAAATCCCCAACGCCCCCAGGATGAATTTTAGGCTTAGCAGCAGCAGAGGAACCAACCTCTGTTGCTTCATCAAAGGCCTTTTTTTTTTTAATCATTCCACAATTTACATCTCTTAGCAAGTCAGTTTCCACACACCAGAACCTCTTATCTGGAGTTGTTTGGAGGAACCAAATGCCCAAGAAATTCTCATTCATGAGACCCCTTGGTTTCAAGATCCTCTTAGAACGAAGTTTTGCAAAGATCTTGACCACTTCAGGAAGAACTCAGATAGAATCAAACACTTCCAACAAAAGCTAACACTAAAACAAGGGAACAATACCAAAAAGTAGTATCACCAAAGGTAACAGTCACAAAAGGTAACAGTAGCAAAAGGTAACAGTAACAAAAGGTAACAGTAACAAAAGGTATCAGTAACAGAAGGTAACAGTAACAAAAGGTAACAGTAACAAAAGGTAATAGTCACAAAAGGTATCAGTCACAAAAGGTATCAGTAACAAAAGGTATCAGTAACAAAAGGTAACAGTAACAAAAGGTAACAGTCACAAAAGGTAACAGTCACAAAAGGTAACAGTCACAAAAGGTATCAGTCACAAAAGGTAACAGTAACAAAAAGGTAACAGTAACAAAAGGTAACAGTAACAAAAGGTAACAGTAACAAAAGGTAACAGTAACAAAAGGTAGTACCAGGAAAGGCAGTTCAAAGCCCAAGTGCTAACACTCCAGAATTCAAGCCTGATGCAATGCTCTGTGAGATCTCCTACCACATTTGTTAGTTTTGTGGCGGTTTAAATAGGAATGGCCCTCATAGGCTCCTAGATTTGGATGCTTGGTCATTAGGGAGTGGTGCTACTTGAGAGTAAGGATCAGCGGGTGTGACTTTGTTGGAGGAAGTGTTTCTCTGGGGGAGGACTTTGGGGTTTCAAAAGCTCAAGCCAGGCTCAGGGTCTGTGTTAGTGTCTCTTCTTGCTGCCTGAGATCAGGATGTAGAACACTCAGCTACTTCTCCAGCACCTTGATGCCCATGTGCCTCCATGCTCCCTGCCATGAGACTCATGGCCTAAACCTCTCAAATTGCAAGGAAGCCCCAATTAAAAGCTTTCTTTTAGCCGGGTGTTGGTGACACACGCCTTTAATCCCAGCACTCAGGAGGCAGAGCCAGGTGGATCTTTGTGAATTCGAGGCCAGCCTGGTCTAAAGAGCGAGATCCAGGAAAGGCACAAAGCTGCACAGGGAAACCCTGTCCCGAAAAACAAAAACAAACAAACAAACAAAAGGCTGCAATGGTCATAGGGTATAGCAAGATATCTAGTAGAATAATAGTATCTAGGGTAAACATTAGAATGAAACAGCTGTTTTCTAGAAGTATTTAGACCTTGAAGAAATCATTGTAGAAAACAGTGATTGTTGGGTTGGGGATTTAGCTCAGTGGCGCTGGGTTCTATCCTCTGCTAAAAAGAAAAAAAAAAGAAAGAAAGAAAAGAACAAAACAAAACAGTGATTGTTAGCTATAGAGTGTTTTCTTTTTGTTTTTTGTTTTTGTTTTTCGAGACAGGGTTTCTCTGTAGCTTTGGAGCCTGTCCTGGACTAGCTCTGTACTGTAGACCAGGCTGGCCTTTAACTCACAGAGATCCACCTGCATCTGCCTCCCGAGTGCTGGGATTACAGGCGTGTGGCACCACCGCCCAGCTAGAGTGTTTTCTGAAGAAGCTTTTCAACATTTGCATGACTTTGGTCACAAGTCAGTCCTGGCACAACTGGAGCATCTTGCATTACTGAGTATTGCAAATGGACTAAATAAGGACTAAAGTTGCAGGTGTGTGCTGTTTCCTTCATGACCATATAGATTAGATCAGGGACTTTGGTATGAGGAACTTGTTTTGCCCAAAAAACAACTTTTGTGTATCAATCAATAAATATGCCTAGGCACAGCTGTTGGAAGTTCTGTCAGTCAGAGGCTGGATCTTCCTGCTGCAGAGTCTAAAATTCACCTTGGAGAGACCTCTTTCTTGATCATTCCATGTAACTGAGGACACCAACAATGGTGTCACTTCACAGCAACAGAACACTGATTAAGACAGTCATAAAATGTAGCCTTAGCAGTGGTGGTGGCACACCCTATAATCCCAGCACTGGGAGGCAGAGGCAGATCTCTGAGTTTGAGGCCAGCCTGGTCTACAGTTGAGTTCCAGAATAGTCAGTGCTTTACACAGAAACCTTGTCTGGAAACAACAACCACAACAAAGAAACCAAAAAACCAAAGCAAAGCAAAACAAAAAAACCCAGCCTTTTCTAGACATACTAATAGGGCAAAAGGGAATCTATCTTTAAGTCAACCAGGTGACATTCATGTCATTGTCCACCTCCTTTACATGTGACTTTGCAGCTTGTCATGGTCTCATTCCCTCAACTGATGTGTCAGTTGTTGGTGTCCAGTGCAGGAGGGTTAAATGGCATTTAAAAATATCTTGAAGGGGCTGGAAAGAAAAGATGGATGATTGTTGTGATCCCAGCACCATGTCTGTGTGTGAAGGTGTGGCTCACATCTGCCCTGAACTCCAAGCTCTAGGAACCTGCGCCCTCTTGTGGTCTCCATGGACACAGCACCCACATGGGGCTCTCAGAAAAACCTAAAACCTTTGGAATTGGTGAACCAAATCCAAGCTGAGAAGGCTGATGTCACAAGTCACATGAGGAGAAGGATGATCTGAGACACTAACCTGCATTCTGCACAGCTTCCTGCTGCTGTGGGACAGAGGTGCTGGTGAGCCTCCTCCTTCAGGACAGGCTGTGTCCCCACACTGGGGACACTGAGGCCTGTGTGGGAAAAGCAGAAGCAGACTGACACATGAGCTCATACTGACAGCTTACCCAGTGTAATTCCATATGTTCTTTACACATGCACAAGGTTTATGGGACAGAAAGAAAACAGAGGATGAGTGGATGGGGGGGCTGAGGGAAAGGGCAACTGGGAGGACAATCTGCCTGCCTGGACAGTCACCCAAAGTTCCTCTGCAATGTTGGGGCACCATCTTTAGCCTATAGGCCTAGAGTATCAGGCAAACTTCTCAGTGAAGCAGGAATTTGAAGGACTGTCCTGCCTTGTATTGGAAAAGTTCATCAGTTGCTTTCCTCTGTGTCCTGCAGAATATCTGGCAGACTCTTCTGTAAGCAAGAATTTGCAGAACTGTCTTGCCTTGTTTTGGCAAAGTTCAATAGTCTTTTTCCTGTGTGTCCTGCATGTCCAGTCCTGCACAGCACATTGTCTGCAGTCAAAACCGAGAGCAATTTCCTTGCCCAGTGAACCTTGCCACAATGGAAGCAAAGTCCATAAGGAGTTTCTACAGTGCCTATCATATTTTCAGAAGCAAATTGGTGTTTCCAGGAGCAGATGTGTCTCATTGTCATAAAAATCTTCAAATTAACAAAACATTTTAAATGCCATATTCTATAGGTCTTTGAAATATTTGAAGACCATCTATGTAAGACATATCTACAAATTTGATTGTTATAAATGACTAACTACTGACACGTTTCTGATGGTCCTATATAATTTCTAGTAACAGCTTTCAAAAACTAAAACTTTGCCTTATGTTTTTCAATGAACTGCTTAGGGACAATATCTTAAACAACAGTAGAAACATATATACAATATGTAGTTTAAAAAAAACAAAAAACAAAAAACAACCAACCTTAAGTTTGTATCAATATACAAATACCCTTTAGACAAGAGTAGAAACATACATACAGTATAACAAAAAATAACTTTAAATTTATATCAATATACAAAATCCCTTAAACAATAGTAGAAATATATGTATACATTGTGTTGTAATGAAAATTACCTTAAATTTGTAACAATTCTTACAAAATATTTGAGATCAATAGTTGTCCCTGTGGGGCGGTGGTGGAGCACACCTTTAATCCCAGCACTCGGGAGGCAGAGCCAGGGAAATCTCTGTGAGTTCGAGGCCAGCCTAGTCTACAGAGTGAGTTCCAGGAAAGGCGCAAAGCTACACAGAGGAACCCTGTCTCAGGAAAAAAAAAAAAAAAGTTGTCCCTTAGTTTACAATAGATTCTATAATCTATCCCATTACTTAAAGTAGATTCAACAATCTACCCATCCATCCTATCATTCCTATATCCCCTAAATGATAACACACATCCATACCCCACCAAATAATGAAAGATCACTATACCACCCCCACTCTTGGGAATATAGGCATAGTTTTCTCTAAATGGTTCATGCTGTCTTTTGGGTAAAATCATTTTTTGGCGTCCCTGAGAAAATGTTGAGATAATGACCAAGTCCTGGGAAGACCAGCAGTAACCTTTGCTGATAGATATCATCTGTCAAGATTCAGGAGGTCTCCCCTGATCACACCTGATCCATATTAACCCTGAAGGAATCCACAACCTCTCATCTCCTGTGGGAACAAAACTTCAAAGCAGGTTTGATTTCCACTTCACAAATATATTTTTTCACTTTTAAAAAGATTTAAGGCTTTCCTAAGGAATACAGGCTGATTTATTTCAACAGTCCTTCTTTCAATTCTGGGTCTCTTTGCAGCTGTCCTTTGCTTTTCAACAATCAGAAAATTCAAAATCAACACAATAACATACAGGATCTGGCCCCTGTGTATTTCCTGTGTAATGTGGGTTTTTTTCTTTTACACTCTTTAAAGACTTTATTTTATAAACGACTCATGTTCTTTCTATGATTATACCATTTGTCTTTTCTTAAGTCTACATACCTGTTAAACACACTGGAACCTGTTTCGAGGTTATTCTGTCTGGATCTCTTCTGCTGTGAATCTCTAGTCTTTCTGGACATGAGCAAACTTTGAAGTGGCTAATCTACACCTAGATCCTCCTCATGTGGCTCTCAGCTGGCTCTGCCCACTTCTCAGGTCCTTAGAGCCAAGCCTAAGGCTCTCAGCCTGGTCAGAGGTTTGATTGAGAATTTCATTCAACCCTCTAGAGTTCAAGAACGCCTGTGCTTGCACTGGGGCAGGCATTTTCACTTAGTTTTTGTTCCTACTTAAAATACTAGCTGCTTGGGCTGGAGAGATGGCTCAGTGGTTAAGAGCACCGACTGCTCTTCCAGAGGACCCGGGTTCAAATCCCAGCACCCATAGGGCAGCTCAAAACTGTCTGTAACTCCAGTTCCAGGGGACCCAACACCATGGCAAAACACCAATGAACATAAAAAAAAAAATTAAAAAAGAAAAAGAAAAAGGAGCAAAGGGTTCCTCTACCCTTTAAAAAAAATACTAGCTCCTCAAGAGCTTGACAACAGGCAGAAATGCTTAAAGGACCCATGTCCTTTCTTTTTTTTCTTCAAAGCTTTCTCAGGCACTATGAAAATTCAAGCTCCATGTTGGTACACCAAAATGTTGTTGGGGTTTTTACTCTTGGGGAAGCCTGCCACCTAGCTCCCAAATAAATAACAAACAGAAGCCTATTCATAAATATAAATGCTCGGCCTTAGCTTGGCTTGTTTCTTGCCAGCTTTTCTTAAATTATCCCTGTCTACCCTTTACCTGTGGGGTTTTCTCATTCTCTTAACTCTGTAAATCTTACTCTTACTCTGTGGCTTGCTGTACAGCTAGGTAGCTGGCTCACGATATTGTCCTCCTCCTCTCTGGCTCCTAGATCTCCTCCGGGATTTCTCCTTCTATTTGTCTTCTCTCACTGCCAGTCTTGCCTGTTTTTCTCTCCTGCCTCACTATTGGCCGTTCAGCTCTTTATTAGACCATCAGGTGTTTGACACAGGCACAGTAACACAGCTTCACAGAGTTAAACAAATGCAACATAAACAAAAGCAAAACACCTTAAATATCTACTACAACAAGTTTGATCATGCTTGGGTGAGCATATGTACAACACAAATTGAACTTTCTTTCTTCTTTCTTTTCTTTCTTCTTTTTTGGGGGGGTGAGATCACAAGGGCTGGGGGCATACTTGGGAGGATTGGAAAATGAGTGTGATCTGGGTGCATAATAATCTATAAAAATATTATGTTAGGAAAAAAGCCCATGCAAGTCCCTGCCTTGCTCCACCTGCTGCCATCAAGGCCAAGTTTGAGGAGACTGATCTCAACAGAAGGAGGGTGCTGGGAAACTAAGCCAGTGGCACCAGGTCCAATTGGAACCAGGGCCTGAGGGGTGTCCAGACAGTGCCTGACAAACAACCAGATTCCATGAGGCCCACACATGTCAGGTTTGCACAGGGGAAAGCTGACTCATGAACAAAGAGAGCCAGGCCTGGCGGTGCACGCCTTTAATCCCAACACTCAAGAGGCACAGGCAGGTGAATCTCTGAATTTGAGTCCAGTCTGGTCTACAGATTAAGTTCCAGGATGGCCATGCTACACAGAGAAACCCTGTCTTGATAAACCAAAGGAAATAGAACATAGATGTGGTGGTTTGAAAGAAAATGGCCCCCAAAGGGAGTGGCACTATTTGGAGGTGTGGCCTTGTTGGTGGGAGTGTGGTATTGTGAGGGCAGGCTTTGAGGTCTCTTTTTTCTCATCTGAGAGCCGGTCAATTTCCTGTTGCCTGTAAGATGTAGGACTCTCAGCTCCAGCACTATGTCTGCCAACATGCTGCCATGCTCCCGTTCATGATCATAGTGGGACTGAACCCTGAACTGTAAGTAAGCATCCCTTAATTAAATGTTTTCTTTATGGCTGGAGAGATGGCTCAGAGGTTAACACACTGACTGCTCTTGCAGAGGTCCTGAGTTCAATTCCCTTCAATTCACATGGTGGCACACAACCATCTGTAATGAGATCTGGCTCCCTCTTCTGTATACATAATAAATAAATAAATATTTTTAAAAAAATTTTTTTTCATTAGAATTACCTCTGGGCAGTGGTGGCACACGCCGTTAATCCCAGCACTCGGGATGCAGAGGCAGGCAGATCTCTGTGAGTTTGAGGCCAGCCTGGGCTTACCAAGTGAGTCCCAGGAAAGGGGCAAAAGCTACACAGAGAAACCCTGTCTAGAAAAAAAAAAAAAAAAGAAAGAAAGAGTTGCCATGGTCATGGCATCTCCTCATAGCAATAGTAAACGCAAAAAAAGACATTAAAGTGTATGAGTTAATTTGTTATGTGGACTAGTTAGAAACTTGCCTAAGCTATTGGCTGAGTTTCTATAATTAATAGTAAGTGTCCATATTATGATTTGCGAGAAGGGGCAGAGAAAGACTCACTACAAATGGTGCCCAACATCCAGGCACATATTTCTACATAAGACCTGAGACAGCTTAAGAAAAGTTTCCAAACATACAAAAATGGAGCCAAACACAGCTTCCTAGTCCTGCAGTCTCTCACATGGTACAGAAATGCATCTCGTGGACACTGCATGCAGGCTGGAAGGCTTACCAGCGAACCATGAGCTAAGCTACTCGGTGGTTTAAGGTTTTGCTAATGCAGACAGAAAAGGTTACAGATACACAATAAACCAGGTTCAGACAGACAAATCCTCTAAATAGGTTACAGTGTGTTTAACAATGTGCCTAAGTTTAAGAAAAATAAAGAAAGGACTACAGTCATAAAATATAAGCAGTTTTAAAGTCTAAAGTCTTTAAAGGGAGAAGTAATAAAAAAAAGAATAAGCCATGTAAAGATGGGTAATATTAGAACACAAGGAGTTATATTGTACTTTATTAATTTTGAATTTTTTGATTGCTAATGAACAAACTGCAGCTGCTGAGAGACACTGGATTGTGGAAGGGACTCCTGAATTAAACCAACCTATATACTTTAGGAATGCCTTAACTTAGTCATCTGTAACAATCAAACTTATGGTCATGGTAGGCATGCTTTCAAGGTCATACATATTTATATAGATAGGTGATCTTCAAACACTTCAAAGACCTACAGAATATGACATTTAAAATGTTATAATAACATAATGCTTTTCATGACAATGAGACACATCTGCTCCTGGCAGAACCAATTCACTTCAGAGAAGATGATGGGTATCGAAGAAACCCCATATAGAGTTTGCTTTCAAGAGCTATGGGATAATGCTCTTGTACACTGAAAAGATTTGTTACTTGATTGGTTTAATAAAATCTTGATTGGCCAGCAGCCAGGCAGTAAGTATTGGCAGGGTGGGCAGACTAGGAGAATTCTGTGAAGAGGAAAGGTGGAGTCAAGGACTCACCAACCAGATGCAGAGGAAGCAAGATGAGAATATCAGGATGAAAAAAGTGCCAAGTCACGTGGCTGAACATAGATAAGAATTTGGGTTAATTTAAATGTAAGAGCTAGTTAGTAATGAGCCTGAGCTACTGGCCAAGCATTCATAAGTAATATAACTCCTCTGAATCAATTATCTGGAAAGCTGCTGCAAGGTATTTGAAACTTGTTGGCTGGGACACAGAAACTTCCACCTAGAGCAAGAGTAGCCATTTCAGCAAGAGACTGGTCTTAACTACTGACAGCATGCTGTACAAATTGGACAAGCAGGACACAAAGGAAAGATTGCTGAACTTTGCCAAGACAAGGTTGGACAGTCTTTCAAAATTCCTACTTCACAGAAAAGTCTGTCAGAAAATCTGGGTCTGTAGGCAGAAGACAGATGCCCTATCATTACAAATGAACCCTGGGGTGACTGACCAGGCAGCCAGGTGTCTCTGTCATTTCACAATTTTGGAAGTTGCTTGCTCAGAACTTTCTGTTTACTCAGGTAATATTATATCCTTCTCAGGTCTCTGACGGAGTTGAAGACTAGATAGTTATACTTACAGTTTTCCTTAGTCTTGATAGAAAGTAAATTAGGTACAAAACTTTGGATTCATCAAGACAGGATAGATAATGGAATGTTTCCCAAAGCCTCCTCAGTCCACTGTCCCCATCGTGACAATCATTGCTGTCCTGGGACTCCTTGGAGCTGCGGCCATCATTGGAGCTGTGGTGGCTGTTGTGAGGAGGAGGAGGAGAATCACAGGTAGGAAAGGACAGGGTCTCTCTCAGCCCCTTTCAGAAGTGTGTTTCTACCTCATTAAGGGGAACATCCACAGCCCTCATTGCTCCTGTCTCTGACCTGGGTCTGCTGTCAGTTCTGGAACCTTCCTAGGGTCGGGTTCTTCTCTGGTCTCATAGCTTTTCTTCTCACAGGTGGAAAAGGAGGGATCTATACTCTAGCTACAGGTAAGTGTGGGGAGCAGGATTATCCTTGAAGCCCAGGGTGTGAAGCTGGAGTATTTGGGGAGCTCTGCCAACCCATAATACCTCCTACATTGAAATCTTCTACAGGCAATGTTTTCACCTTCCTGTGACTATATGTAATTTTACCCCAGGCAGGGACAGTGCCCAGAGCTCGGATGTAAAGGTGACACTCTGGGATCTGATTTTGGGAGGGGCCAAGTGGACATGATTGGGGTTCAGGGACTCTCAGAATCCCCTCTGAGTGTATGCTGGGTTGTTGGGATGTTGTCTTCACAGTGATTGTTCATGACTCTTGTTTGTAGCGTAAAGACAGCTGCCCGGCCTGACAGAGTGACAGAGATGTGCTCAGGTGTCTCCTGTGACATCCAGAGCCCCTCAGTTCATTCTCAACATGTCTGATGTTCGCTGTGACCTTACGGGCTCAATGTGAATACCTGGGAGCCCAGCCCACCCCTGCACACCAGGATCCTGTCCCTGCATTGTTATATTCCCTTCCACAGCCAACCTTCCTTGTCCAGCAGACAGGAGGGGACATCTGCATCCTGTCACCTCCATGCTGACCTGAGCTGCAGCCCTGACACCCCACTGAAAATAAGAATCTGAATGTCAACTTGATTGTTCATGTCCTTGATCTGACCGATTGAGTGGCAGGTAAATTAAATGATTGAAATACTTTAGAGCTTTGGAGGAAATAAATGGCATCATGGAGAACCTTCCAGAATCTGTGTTCTTTGTGCTGTGTGTATCTGGTAGACAAGATGAGACTGTGGGAGCTGAGTGAGAACAGGGCTGTGCCCAGGTGGAGCTCAGCCCATTGTTGGCTGTGACATGGTCACTCCTCAGCTCTGTCACCTCCTGGTCTGTTCTCTTCATCACTTGAACCACATGCTGAGAGTCCTGTGATCACAGGGACACTGCGATGACAGCGCCTTGTCCTGTCCCCAGGACTGTGAGCAGCCAGGGCAGCTGTTGACAGGTCAGCCCTGGGCTCTGACCTCACCATGGCTCTTCAACCCCATTTCTCTGTTTATTTCTTGTCTTTTTTAGTTTGTGTGGAGACTAGGCCTGTTCTTGTTCCTGTGAGTGGGTGCTGTTCTCATCCCCTTTGGGGTCCCTGAGTGACAGCATTAAGAGGTGTTTGTCCCATCCTTGTCCCCAAGGCCCAACTAAGCCACTGCACTCAGGAGACTGTGGGCTGAGGACATGAACTTCAGTCTCCTGAGCTCCTGCCTCCTTCCAGGCCCCTCCCTGGAGGTGCTCTCCTTCTTTCCATCTTTCAGAATCTAACTCAGGTTGTAGGATGGGCAGAAAGGAGGGATCCACAAGGTCTCATCTCAGATCTGTCCTGTTGGATCTGTGTCTACCCAAGGTCCTCTCTCCGTCCCTGGTTCTGGGAATCCTCCTGCTGCCTCCAGGCTGAGTTTGCTGGAGATTTTAGTGTATTTAAAAGAAGTGGTCCAGGGGTTGGGGATTTAGCTCAGTGGTAGAGCCCTTGCCTGGCAAGCACAAGGCCCTGGGTTCGGTCCTCAGCTCTGGAAAAAAAAAAAAAAGAAGTGGTCCAGGGACTGCAGAGATGGCTCAGGGTGACAGCACTTGCTGCTGTTGCAGAGGACCCGTGTTCGAACCCAGCACCCACACCGTGATTCATACACCATCCACACACACTTCCAGTGCTCCTGTGTCACCAGATAGGCACATGGTACAAAAACATACAGGCAAGAGACACTCATAGACATAAAATTAATGAATCTTTAAAAAATAGATTGTGGGAACACCAGAGATGAAATTATTTCATCCCTGCTCTGGTTTTCATCCCACCCTGTAGTTTTCTCTTCTAGCTGTGTGACCCCGAGTCAGGAGCTCCAGGAGTTTAGCTAGGATGATGAAGACCAAGAAGGTGACAATCTCTGTCATGATGCTGCCATCTTTGTCTTGTGAGGATGATGACTTCAGTGCCTGGATCCAGCAGACATTCAGACCCAATAAATGTTTGATGAATGAATAAAAATATAACTAGGATGATGGATCAAAGACAGAAAGACAGGTGGAGAGGGAGGGAGGGATTTGTGGAGGGAAAGCTCAGGTGACCCTGACCTCAGTGTGAGGGTTCCTGGTGCTGCACTCCACACACCAGCATTTGGCCTGAGGTTGTGTTAATCAAGGGAGCTTCTGTAGAAGAGGGAGGTGAGTGTATGAATTTTCTTCTAGACTGAAACACCCCTGCTGGAGCCAGGAGGAGCTGGTGAAGCTCAGGAAACTCAAGAACCTACAGGTTCACGGAGCTGACACAATGGGATAAGTCCTGGTCCTAGTGCCAGGGATTCCACAAACAGATCAAGCCACACAACTATCATCCACATTAAGCAGGCCTAGTCCGGTCCCATGCAGGTTCCCAAGCTCAGTCCAGAGTCAGTGAGCTCCAACTAGTACCGGTCAGCTGTTTCTGTGGGTTTCCTCATCATGATCTTGACCCCCCCTCTTCATTTTTTTTTTTTTGAATGCCATTTATTGAAGAAGGGAAGAGGTCTAAAATAGAGGCTTACAGCACAATGGAAGAACCCTGGAGGGCAGAAGTTTGCTTCTGATTTTTTTTTTTTTTTTTTTTGAGCTGAGGAACAAACCCCAGGAAACTGCTCTAACACTGAGCTAAACCCCAACCCTGCTTCTGATGTTTTACAACCTTGCATCTAAGCTGTTAACACCCAATATGCTGGATACACAGACTAGGAACATCCCTTAAGCATTCAGGAGGTTGGAATCTCGCAGGGAATTAACATAGGGAGGATATCAAGGTCAAGGTCAACAAGCAATGCAACAATTACCCAAACCAGGAGTTGGGTCCTACAGGTACCCCTTTTACTAAAAAATGAGCTTCTGAGGTTGTGTGGGTCAGCAGGTCACCTTACCCGTCATGGAGGCACCTGCCCAGGCCACACAGGCATTGTGTCTTAGGTTGGTGAGCCCCCCAGACCTTACCCGCTCTGAATACTCATCATACAGGCTCAGTCCTGTGAAAGCTGCAGAGTTAACTATTGCCAAAGATCTCTAAGTGGTGCAGGGCTTGCAATCTGTGTGTTCGACACAGAAAAGACCAAGAGAAGTTGTAACCCACCCAGACCCGTAGGCTAAAGGGAACTGAGTCATTCCCTTCTTTAATGAGCCTTACTGCAAATTGGAGTCCTTGTAAGATGGTATCCTGAGAG